>NW_003852422.1:5546533-5564529 GCF_000181295.1 Otolemur garnettii
CTGGGAATATACCTAATAAAGGAATTGCAGGGTCAAATGGCAGGTCTATTTTTAGTTCTCTAAGTGTTCTCCAGATGTCTTTCCAAAAGGAACGTACTAGTTTACATTCCCACCAGCAGTGCAGGAGTGTTCCCTTTTCAAAACCAGAGATGCTGGAGAGTCAAAGCTTCTAAAGCTGCATGTTTCAAATAACTGTGCCTATGTCAGGGACCCTCAAGGAAGCTGCTTAGGAAAGGATGAAATTGAGGCTTTCTCAAACAAACAAATAAACAAGATATATGAAGGGACCAGCTATCTATATGTTATACAAAGTAGATGTTAATATGTTACATTTTCATGTTTTCTTTAGGTGTATTTTTTAAAATATGAAATACTAGCTTTGAAAAATAGAACTTGTAAATGAAAATAGCCACAGACATAGCTAAAGCTTTTTCCCTAAGTCCTTTGTTCTACCATCCTCCACAGTGGTAAACCATGCCTACAGCTGTTGCTTATAATTCCAGCATAAATGTTAAAATATCACTGCATGTAAATGTATAATTTTCATAAATTATGTACTTATTCATTTATTCAGTGCATGTATAGTGTGTAGTATCTCGGTATCTGGCATTGTTCTAAGCAATTGGTACCAATCAATAAACAAACCAGGAAAAAAAATTCTACTCTTACAAAACTTACTTTCAGAGGAATATCACATGTATTAGTATAGGTTGATTGAAATTCATATAACTTGGAACTTCATACAGTGAAAACAGCCAACTGTTTTATGGCCCACATGGAAGCAGGCAGCCACAGTAAGAGATAAAAGTTTGCCTACTGGCAAAATTCATATTAAGGGTGTTACCTATTCATTTAAATCCACCGCATCTTTTACCCATTGGTAATGGAAAATTACTTGAGAGAAGGTGATCCAACAGGGCACAGAAGCTCAGTGAGAAAACTAAGTGATGAGATGTAAATAAGATCTTTTGTTATGATTTCTTGTACTTGACACTGACTGAAACCAATCCAGCCCAAAGCTTGCTAAATTCTTGACAACTTAAGCCTGTAAAACCTCCACCCCCGCCCCCCAGAAAACCCAAACCTGGTTTGCAACTGCCTGTGGCTCTTAATAAAATAATCCCCATGTCCCTAAACCCTTACTAAAAAGTTTGTGTGTAAAGGCACTGAAGTCCCTCAAACAGAATCCTGTGCTGTTCCCTGTTTGCTGTGGCCCAGGATCTGAAGGTCAAAGGCACAGCCACAGTTGGCAACAACAAGGGAGATTTGCTACAATGCAAGTTAAGGCAAAGGGCACGGAGCAGTGTGGGCAGAGGGTCTTCTCAGTATCAGCCCAGTGAGATTTGACCGAGGCCTTGGACAAGTGAGAGGTGTGTGATTCACAGTCACCTCCTAAAAGGTAGTTTTATTAAGGTTATCCTGGCTCTTTTCTTTCTTTTTTCTCTTTTGCCTTTGTCTGTTATGTGTTTGGAGGTCAGAATTACTTGTCTTTTAGATTATAGGTTGTCAGACAGAGAGAAGCCACATTCATACTTCAAGAAGATCGCACATCACCTGCAGCTGAAATTTGAGCAGAGAAATGAGCTATTAGAAAAAATAGGTCATGAAAAGATTTGGGGAAAAGGAAGGCAAATAGTGGCACCTGGGAAGCTTAGAGGAAGAAAACTGTCTTTGTTTTACTTTTTGAGGAATAGAAAAAAATATTCAGGATGACAATAAGAAGAGAACTAAATGGTGACACTAACATACGAGATTGCATGTCGTTTTAGGTTTAATTTGCACAAAGGAAAAAACCAGAAAATTTCCAAGTAGAAAGAGTACCTGGTACATATGGGGAGTTGTTTATAATGGGAGAAAAGAGCCCAGGAGACCCATAGGAAAGATAAAGTATTCTGACAGTGAGAAAAATTATGGTGGTTTTGACTACAGTAGTAATGGAGAAAATGAGGGAAGAGTGGAATAATCTCTCAACTGGTTATGAGGGATGCAGGAAAAAAAGAATGATCCAGAGATCTGGGGACTCGGCAGAACTGGACCACCACTCATTAAATGAAGGTACCCAAAACAGTCAGGAGGGTAGAGTTTGAAGCTGAAGGAACCAAGAGTTCTGCTGTAGACCGTGAACGTGAGAATCCCTTTCCACACCAGGGTAGAAATGCCAAGGGGTGGACTTGGGAATTGTTTAGCTGTGTCCTGCTCTCGTGGTCTGCAAAGGCATGCATGATGACACCACTGCTTGAGTAAAAAAATAAAACGTAAGTAAAAAAGAGGAGAAATCTCAGAAAAATTAGGTGAGAATCCAATATTTAGAGTTTTATAAGAATGGTTTCATAAAGTCTTCAAAGAGACTAAAAGTTGTATAGAGGAGAAAAATTTTAAAGGAAAAGAAATACAGCAAAATCTCATCCTTCAGTAGGTGAATGCGTTTCAAGGAGGGACGGCAGTGGAAGGTCTCTGAGGGAGTGAGAGGCAGGGTACCAGCGATGCTGGCCGGGGGGCAGGAGGGGACTGAGGAATGTGGGGGCAGGGGGTGAAATGCAAAGTTCGGAAAGCAGGTCAGAAATGGATGAACAATGAATAGGAAAAAAGAAGAAGAAAGAAATGGACACACCCCATGTGGATGAATTTCCCTGCAGGGAGCAAAAGGCTGATTGAGAAAGAGATGTGGAGTTAAGGATGCTTTTAGTCTAGTAGACATCAGAGCGGGTTTTATATACTGATAATGAAGTCCTAGGAGGTGAAGAATAATCGTAGGAACAAAGTTTTTGGGAAAGGAACATCAGATAGAATTCAGTTACAAAAAGGAGTAGTTTGCCCAAGATCAGAGCAGGAACCCTTCTATTTTATCAGGAAGACACTAGTTGGTAGGTTGTCTGGTTTGAGAAGATTGCTTCCCTGTTCTCCTTTGAACACACAGGTTTAAATGGATTTTACGTTAGTTTTTCCATTCAGCTTTAAATTTGGGGGGGTAAGAAATACCACGTGCCTACACCCCCCCCCCACACGTTCAAATTCCTTGCCACAGAGATTTTGTTTGGTCTCTTCCGTGTTTTATAATTGGCTCAGCCAGAATTGATTATTTGATTACAAAGGTTTATACAAATCTCTCTGGGGGAAAATTATCAGAAAGCCGAGAACATGGGAAAGCCTGGTGTGCTCTGGAGGGTAGACTGTTCAGTTACGCAGGGACGTTTGAAAGAAAGGCATTTTAAGTTACCCCCAATATGTGATAATATTTTACACAACCACTGATTATTTAAGAAATATATATTTTGAATTGAAATAACAGTCTTATTTTAAGGCAGATGGATTGAGATTTTATGTTTTACTCAGGTGATGTTACATGTCCTAATTTTGGTTTTTGTACAATGGTGGTTAAACAAGAGTGTGAACGTGGAAACTCTCATCTAGCGATCAGGCGATTCTTAAGGAATGCCTAATGGTTAGGACTCTGCACAACTGGAGGAGCAGAGAGCAGCCCACACACGTTCTGTGTGCAGCCAGACTCGACTGTGCCAGTTCGCAGATTCCAAAGCCCCCTTGGTGGCCTATGTTCCATTTGCCTTCCCAGTTTGGGATTTTGTGAATTCCTCCACAGCTGCTTAAAGTTTTGGAAGCTTCATTTACAAATGCATTCAATCATTGAGTCACATAATTAGTCTGAGCATTAAAATAAACGATTCAGTTCTTTAAAAAAAATTAACTGGGACTGTAAATAAGTAAACCCAAATATCAGGCTGCACCTCCCCGACTGTCTGGTGCGCTGAAGGATTGTGTTTCTACTGTCTAACAACATGTGTGGGAAAGAGGAAAACGAGAGGCAAGAATGGTACAAACTTCAAAAAACGAAACCTGAGTGCCTGATGTTAATAGAAATAACAACCATGTAGCAATTCAAACTGCTTGCCAAACATTTTGTGTAGTAGTTTTAAGAACCAGAAGAAGCTAAAAAATGCAGTCAGATTGAATAGGGACAAATCCAAGACCCGACACCATGAATTACGCAGGTGCCTCTGCGGTGCCCCACCCACCTATCAGCAGTCATGTCTACATTTTATCTATGCATTTCTTACAGATTTGAGAAACAGTGCAGCACATTTATATTTGCATAAGTTCTCATTTAGGACAGAACTTCGAAATCTTACCCTAAATCACATTCGCAAATTTGAATAATCAAAGAAATGTATGACCCTGGGATAGGTTTACAATGAGTGATCAGGACTTATTAAAAGACTAACTGGTTTGGTAGTCGGATACAGTTTTTATGTAGAAACATCAGATTCGTTCATGGGGTGGTATTGCAAAATCAGCATGGAGGTGCAGGAGAACTTAAAAGAACCCCAAATTTTCTGAAAGAACTCGTGGATTTAACGACCCATACAAATTCTTTTTATTCTTCAGCTACATGAGTCATTCAAGCTGATATTCTGTTATTAGGATTGAAATGGATACGTCACAGAGTAACTGGGTCTTTACACTACTTTGGGGACCTAAGACTTTATTCATCAAGATTTTAATAGAAAAATAAAACTTAAATAGTAAATAACAATTAAAAACCAAGAAAATCACAGTCAAGATCTAAATGTAGATTGCATTTGCTGGAAAGAGGTTACATTTATTTTATTTTAGATTATTTACTTTTAAAATTCATTGATTATTGAGGGCAACAGGGTAGAGTCAGGGCAAAGGGTCCATAGGAGAGGAGACCAGCCCAAGGATTGGGAAGGGAGAGAAAGAGTGCAGAATGGAGACTGACCAGGAGTCAGCTTGTTTTTGCAGTTTCAAAGTTGAATATGGAAGGGGTTTCCTAGAGGGAGTCTTCTCTTCTGCAGAGGGAATAATTTTTGCAAACCTAGGAGTTACTCCCTTACTTGGCTGCCAGGCAGGGCCAGAGTTAAAGTGATTGCTCTGCTGTTTCCTGCAGGGTACATGCAGGAATACTCAAGGGAAGAGTCGTGTATTGATGTGCTTGCATTGCTGGTAATGATGATTTTATAAGCTTGAAACCAATATTCAATTATTAGTTGTAAGTAGATTAGAAATTAAATTAGGAATAGGATTACAGAGGATGGGCAAAAGGAAAACAGAAAAAGGAGATAAGTGATTCAAGAAGAGCCTTAATTTCCATGCAAAGCCCTGGGTAAGACCTTTCCCTTTAAAACTTAGAGACTTGTCTTGCTGGAACTCCTCCTCCCCCTGCACGCCTCTGAGTTTTCTGCCTGGATGGAGCTGCTCGCTCTGGGAGAGTGATCTGGGGAGTTGGAAACGTAGAATGTGTAAACTTTGTTGAACACAGCAAGAATTGCTCCAGACCAGGTAAGGAGAGGAAATATCTCTTTTCTTCCGTCACCTTGGTTTGACCAGAGGAGTCTGTCTGTCTGGACATAAGGCTTTGGGGGTATTAAAAAAATCATGCCTGTGATTTGCAAGCTTGATCTAATTAGGGTACTTCTCTGATGTCCTGCGCCTGGACTGTTTCACTATCCAAACTCGGTTTGTATACTAAGGTCATAACTAACTTAAAACAATAAAAGTAACAAGTAAATCTGCACAATTAACGTAGTTAATGGAATAGTTAGTTAAAGAAAGGCAAGCACAGCAAGAAGCATGACAGGATTGGTTGCCTTGCCTTCGTGAGATTCCTGATCAAAACTCTGATGTGTGTGTAAAATAAACACAGAGCTAGCCTGGTATTCGGGCAGCATCCCGAAAGCCTCGTGATGACAGGTATGCTGTCTCCTGCATTCCCACTGCTTTAACAAGTATTTTTTTTTTTTTTGTATCTTGTCCATTATTTCCTATTTTACAGTGACCTCCCACCCTACCAAAGCACTGGAAGGGGAACCCATAGCGTGTTGGGGCTGGTATCCGACAGTTTCCCAGGAACAATGTCCTTGAAGCATTCCAGAGGGTGGGAAGAGGGTTGCTGTGATCATAGTTTGGTTTCTGGTCCACTTTCTCTCACCAGCTGTCTCTTCCCACCGTTACAGTGTAGTGCCTCATCGCATGGCTTCAAATCAATGATTTCACAGCATTAGTCAGGACATTCTGCATGTAGCACTGCTGTTTCCTAATATTCTCACCATCATACTGACTCGTTTATCAACCCAGATGACAAGGCTGAACTTAGTTTAGGTTTTGGGTTTCTTGGAGGCTGTTTCCTGGCCCTCCAGCTACGTCCACATGCTAATCCCTGGAACCTGTGAATATGGTACCTTGTGTGACAAGAAGGACATCGTAGATGTGGTGAAACATGCATGACGGTGGAGTTTTTCACTTTTCATGCATGAGGATAGTGTGCAAAGTAATACAAACCGTCAAAATATTGTTCTTAAAAATAGTGCTGGACAGGAAAGCGGTTATTTGTTGGTCATATCAGTGGCGTGTTTCTCCCGAGTAAATATGCTGTGTATGTGCACATATTCTGCACATGTATTCAAAATCTTTTGGGCGCGAATGGAGAAATAACTCAGTTATCTCACAGGAAGTGCTTCAAATAAGCTTATGAAACTAACCTGAGATAAATGTCATGTTTGTACAATGTACACAATATACTAAACTGTTAGTGGTTATGAAGATAGATTGTTCTGGCTGGACACTGAGGCTCATGCCTGCAATCCCAGTACTTTGGGAGGCCGAGTGAGGCCAGAGAATTGCTTGGGGGCAGGAAACCCAGCTACATGGCCGATTACACGCTCAGTGTGTTTGCCTCTGAGGAGGTCCATGGGGACAAATTCTGGTTTTTAAAGAAATTAAAGTATGAACATTTTTGCTATGAGTTATATGGACTTGAAGGATTTTTGATTAACCCAAAGTCAAAGCCTCCTATTTTATTTTATTTTTTTCAACAGACTGGGGAAAGCAGCTGAGCGTGCAGAGGGGAGAGGGCAGGAATAAGGGTGAGATGCTTTGGGGTCCCACCTTTTACTGTGTCTACCCCCAAACCAGGCCTATTTCTGGACGAGGGGCGGGTGTGAGCCACAGAATACCCAATTATTGTGGGAGTTCGATGGTGGAAAGAAGAACTCTTCCTCTTTCCCTGGGCATAGCCAGCAACATTCTCTATAAATTTGTGGGATGTTGAAGCAGAAGAAAAGGGGAGTGTGCAAACAGAAGAACTGTAACCCACACAGCCCAGGTGTGCAAACAGAAGAACTGTAACCCACACAGCCCAGGTGTGCGTGTCCCAACCTGGAGCGGGTCAGCACACCTTGCGCTTGGAATCTGAAGTGCCCTGGGTGCAGCACAGACTGTGGGAAGGGAGCTGAGTTGGGAAGAAGTGTGGATTTGTAGGAAAGGAAGGTAATGGGCCCATTCTGTTTTAGGAACACATGTACCTCTGGGTTTATGCTGGGGTGGGGGAAAAAGAACAATTTTCCTGGAAGAAGCCTGGCTGGTTCTGAGTTTTCCTTTCTGATAAATTTTTTTCAAATTCTGAAATTTATAATACTGCTAATCTTGCATATTTTCTAGAGGACATCTTTAAGTTTTTTAAGCTTACAGATTTCTTGGTGAATTACAATGAGTGGAAAATTACGTTGTAAAGAAACCCTGGTGCTGAAGGAGAGACACGTTTCCATGAGCCTCAGCAGACGGCAGTGCTGCATTTGGGAGCGCCAGACACACACGAACTAAGGACGCTGGGTAAGTGCCAGGAAGAGAAGGAAGAAAGACGTCTTATCTCAGAATCAAACTTAGGAAGGGTAATAAAAAAATAGAGCTGTTCAGCCCAGATAAGAAATGGAAAAAGTACAATTTTGAAGTTTTTATTAAATGCCCTTTCATATTTGTATATAATGGTTTTAACGCTATTGAGAGTTCTGAAGAGAATAAAAAATTATTTTAAATCAAAAGGTAAAGACTTTTCAGAAAAGGAACTTCATTAAACATTAGAAAAGCTTTCAAAAGCATTTCTTTGGGTATGTTTAAAGACATTGAATATATACTTGGGTTAAATAAAATATATTTATATTAATGACTGGATCAGATAGAATATTTTCCCTGGTTTTATAAAAGAAAACCAAGTTTCACACAAATAAAAACTTTTGGTGGCTGGCCAATTCAACAAATATTAAAAAATCACATATATGTGCCTGTATAAATGTAGCATATAGATATAATACATAGATATACATGTTCCTGTATGTTTGTGTGCGTGTGTGCATGAAGTTCCAGGCTGTAGCTCTTCTTGGACATTTAGAAATTCTAGTTTTCATATAAATGGGCTCAAAGAGATATAAAAGATTGACTTGATCTCAGCTGATGTAATTACCTTAATTTGGTAAATATTGAAGTCTGTACAGGTCTGTATTTACAGGTCTGATCCAGTCCTGTGCTTCTCCCTGAACCCCAGAAGCTGGAAAAATTGAACTTGGCACTTGGAAAGTGTCAAATGAAAGTCAGTCTGGCTCGAATTTTCTGTGTTTACCTTTCCAAAGAGTTATCGTTGTAGAAATAAGAGTTTTCTTTTTCTAAAAAACTCTTTTGTAATTGCCCACAGAACTGAAACAAAGGAGGGAGAAAGAGAGAGAGAGAGAGTGAGAGAGAGCAAATAAAAACAAAACCAAAAATACCTGAACACTAAACATTGGAAAGTTCTAGGAAAAAATTTAGAAATTCAGTGTATAAGCCTGGGGATATTGTATTTTTTAGTTTATGGATTTTAACCATATCTTTCCTGACATGAGTAAAGTTACACTATCTTTAAATATCATTACTATTTTGACAACTTTCAAATTTATAATTCAGCAAAAATTGCTTCTTAGATGTCCAGACAAGTCCATTTAACGGGAAACCCAAATTCTCTAAATCTCAAATTCTGAATTATTGGTTTCAAAGCACTACATAAGCATCACAGGGCATTATTTGTTCTGTTACAAAAATGAAAAATTATTTACACGTATAGTCAAGGGAATAAAGACATTTTGTGTCACTGAATTCTCATTTACAATTTTATTCAATTGCTTTGGAAAATATTAGACTTTTCTAACTACCACATAAAGATACTCTATGGATTAGATAATGTTCCAAAATGTTGGTTTTATTATTTTCAATGTTTTAAGATATAAATAGTGCAACTAGAATTGAGAAAATGAGTCTTCTGCTTTCTCTTTTTAAAATACAAAAATGAATAACATTAGTTTAAAATATTAGATTCCAAAATAATCAGTTTTAGGTAAAGTTTAAAAATGTTTATATACAACAGATGAGGGTACTTCTTGATTGTCTATATTGGAGCAAAGAAAAATTGGGGATTTCATAATGATGATTTATTAGGTAATAGTGTGATCACAGAGATGATTACAACTGCAAGCAAAGATAGCTGGAAACGGAGCAGATGGAATACCGAACACATTATTTTCTGGAAACATACACCTGCATAACTTACACCACTTATAACATTCTAGAAAACACTAGGATGCATATGCAAATATTTTATTAGCCATCAAATCGCTGTCTCATGTCAATATCACAGATCACATCACTGCCACATGTCACGTTGCACTCAGACAGCTGCAGTGGACATTTGGGAATAGAGTTGAAAGTGTCTCTCTTAGAACTGGAAAGGCCCATGAGCTTGAAGAGTCATAATGGACCCTAAAGATCCTGGAACCTGCGTTCCCTCAATGCTCCCCCAGACTATGTGACGGCAGTTGTTGCTTTGGGGTAATGTCATTTGCCACCTGGACTCTTGTGGTAGCTTCCTGATAATTCCCGTGGTTCCAAACTTGAGAGTGAGGAGTTGGCCGTGCACACAGCACATTCCCCTGTGTACCCATTAAAATGCGGAGCTGAACAGGCAAACACAGTATGAGAAGAAAATGGACCCCTTCTGTTGCCCAAGGGAAGGAACACAGCAGCGGTGGCACATACGTGTGGTCGCCATGAAAAATAGTGCGGTCTCAGGGCTGCAGCCAGGGGAGCAGAGTTAAACAAGAGCTCCACTGACTCACAGTTACATTGTGACCTGGACTGCGGCTGCCATCCCACAGCTTCCCCCAGGCAGTGGCTGAGTGTGCCCAGGGTCACTCTGGCAAACCAGAGTCCTCCGTTCACTGACCCTGGCTAGCAGCTGCCCCAGAGTGTCTCAGAACCTCCTCTGTGGTGTTTCTGTCTCTGACTTAAGGTTATTCGAACTGTGAAGCCAATAGGCCAATCTCACTTAGGAACATTCCTCTGAAATCTTAAAGTACAAGTTGAACATTTCCTTAATCCTTTTTTAAAATACAAGTTGTAATTAGTTCCTTTAAATAGGATTCAGTGCTTCCCAGAAAATAACAGAAAATTTAACAACAGGAGAAATGCTACCCCGAGCATGTAATTTCTTTCTTTAAAGTATTTGTAAATAGTCTGTTATATTTTAGGTAGGCAGTTAACAAAGAAAAAAGATATTTTTGGTGGCTAAGAATTTTTAGGTTGATTTTCTTTTTACACACAGTTCTGGGTCTATATTTAACGACCCGTCGAAAAATGATTCAATTTTCAGCATTACTGTAGTAGATGCGATTGTAGCCATATAGCAGTAGAGAATTGAACAAAGATTTGTTTTTCCTTATTTGTTTGCAGATGTTTCCTTATTCAAGGTATTGCTTCTTTAAAAACACTGCCCAACTTCAGTGCAATTGAGAATCATTGCCATTTTATAACTAGAAAATTGAAATTTTTCTTAAAAATGAATATTTTGGTTTTATGAATCAGAAGCTATTGAGATTTTCCCCTCAAAGTCCCCCCCAAACTAGGTAGACTGTAATTATCTGTTAAACTAACACTATTAGTAATTACTTGAACTTCTCTGAGCCATGTTCTCCACTGTATTTTTCATATTTCTAAGTATTTAGTTAGAGGACATCCCTCAGATCCAGAAGCATGAATAAAGCCAGGCAGAAGTGGAATGCTTTGGGATTATCTGTCTTGTGTCTGGACCTGTCTATATCCATGTGCAATGTCATGATTCCTGGAACAAGTTGAGCTCCCAATAAATGTTCAATGAGTTAATGAATGAATGTGACTCCAGAAGCTCATTTGGATCTGATCAATCAGCATTCAGTGTCCTCAGTGACACCAATGTTCCCCAGCCTCTGCTATCACCCTGCCCTTGAAGTAACAGACTGAATTTAATTTTGTCAAAATGTAATATTTCATTGGTTCTTAACACTGTTCATTCTATGTATTTTGCACATTTAAATAGATAACCTTGTAAAATTAAAGAAGTCACAAAATTAGCAGTAGTAATAAACCATTGTGTGCGCTGAAGAAGACAAATTTAAAGAAGAACTTACTTCCCAGAAATGTAAAAAGGTCTAGGGTTTACCACTGCCAGAAAGAAGTGTTCTAAAAAGATGACTTCGGGAACCCACAGGTAAAGAAGAACATGATTCTGAGTCTTAGGGGACGCAATAAATAGACAGGGTAAGATGAAAAGTGTACGTCTGTTTGAGTTTATTTAAAATGATTTAAAATAAATTTTTAAAATCATGACATTCTAATAACAGTATTTTTAGTTTACTAATTGTAGTATAAATAGCAGTATCATTCCAATTGTGTTATCAGATACTTTCACGCTGATTATCTTTTATTTTGAACATATGTACTAGGAAGTCAGTGTCTGCACTGAGTTCTCTGTGTATATGACAAGCTGAAAGAGATGCATTCTAAAACTCAACTTGAAATTTCAGTGCTGAGCAACCACATTCGGGCTTGCCCACCACATGCAAATCATGACAAATAATTATACAATGTTCTGTTCTCCTAGAGTTTTTCTAAAAGCTCCCTATTACACAAAGAAATGTTTACATAATTGACTAACACAAGCAGAAAAAAATGTATCATATTTGTCAAAAATTAAAATGACAAATAATCATAGCATCTAAAAATTAATGATCAGAAGTGCCATCTGTTGTAATAACCTCCCCTGTGACACGTTGTTCCTAAAGTTGATTCTCGAATGTGTCTTCTTATCCTGATTTAAAACCCAGAAGTTTTGCCTCGAATTTTGTTAGTGGCTTCCAGTCAAAATGATTAGGGCAGCCTCGCACAATTTTTCTATCACATAATTAGCTTCGGTTCTAACGTTCTACATGACTACTTTCAGACGCCACGTCTCAACCTCAGGGTTCTTAATGAATCACAGCATTTGCATTGAATGTAATAAATTCTAGGCTATGGCTCCTGGCCAACAAGATATTGCTTTGACGTAGTTTAAGGCACCATCATTAGTGGATCCTTCTGGATGTTATTTATCCGCCACCCACTGCTGAGTCCTTAATCACAGGGTTTTTCTTTCCCGGCTGCTGGAACGGGAGACAAAAGGAGTCCATTGGAGGTTTACAGAGAGTGTCCTCATCCTGAGACCTCGGCCACTTTCTTCTCTTATGCATAGTTTGTTATCTCTGCACGAAACAAACAGAATTGTTTCCATTTTATTCTCAGCTATTATTCGCTAAGTTCCCCTGTAGAGTTGGGGACTCAAAACATAAGAAAGAAGGGATTTTGCCTGAGAGTTCGAGTCCAAGTGTGGGAAGTGTTTTTCACATCTCCGACAGCTTTCAGGGAAGGTAAGAATTAATTTGGGTTCTTTCATAGAGAGAGCTGTGGGGCGGTGTGTTTACACCCCACCCTCGCACTGCACCCTCGGCCCCGCGTCCATAGATCTGGGATCGTCCACATTGGACTGTTGTCAGTGTCTATTCATCTCTCGGCACCCAAAGCTAAACTAAACAAAATTAGGCATCTGATTGCATACCCCTCATAAAAAATCTTCCCACACTTGACGTTTGTACACAGAGGGGCACAGCAGCCCTTTAAAAACACACAGACGATTTCCACAAAAATGTGTGACTTTGATACAGGGATTTGGGAGCACTTGGAACTTGTGCAAATGTCTGACATTTCTTGGTGTAACGGCTTTGACTGGACCACGACAAGCCCCTTTCCCGGTTTCCTTGACTGTTCTCCCTTCCCTGATCTCCAGTTGCCTCTCTTTGATGGCTGATTTGTGTCTGTCTGGGGATTTGATTTTTTGATATTTCTCTTTGTCCTTTACACAAACTCAAGCCTCCCAAGTGTCATTTATCTTGCCTTGTGGCATTATTCTTACTTTCATAGTTAACTTTATAGATGTAAAGTGTTAAACTTACATGACTAATATTTCCTATTTCAGTAGCTGTTTTATGTGCTTTCCTTAAATCTCAGAGCTGCCCTCTGAGGTCACTTCTGAGGCTCCTTTACCATACAAGATTTGTGAATAAAACAAACACAGATCTCTTATTTTTAAAAGCCCTGTTACCTAAGAAATGCGCAAATGTTAAATCAAAATGGGTGAAAGCAGCAGAGGGGATTCAGGGTAAGTGCTCTCTGGAGACCTGGCTGCCCAGGAGCGTGAGTTCCCCTCAGCACGCCGCACTGCGTGAAGGATGACACACCCTCGCACAGAACGATCTGTTGCCTTGTTAGAACAACGGTGGCTTGAAGGTTGTCCTAATGTTTGTGAATTAATAAGCTTATGAGACAGTATAAAGATTGGATTAGATTGTAGTTCCAGAAGATGGACGCTGGGACTTTGAGTAGCAGGAATTGTCTTGAAGCCTAGTGGACTTATTCTTAAATAAAGGACAGCAATGTTGAAAATGGAAAGGAAGACCCATGAGGAGAACAACGTATTATTAATAAAATTGTGCCCTGTTTGCACACGGCTTATATATTAATTCTAAGCCTATCCTTTCTTCCTTCTGATTTGGGCCTTACTCTTGTTCTGTGGCTGTTTTAGTAACATGAACGAGATGAGGGTAAAAGGTGAAATGCAATTCAACATGTTTTCCTTAATATAGAATCTTGATCCTCATCTTTTGACTTTGTATAAAGCTATAGAAAGCTTTGCACATTATACAAAGATTATTATAAACTATAATCTGAAGTTATAAACCTATTTTGGTAGAATTTTGAGAGAAATCAAGTATGTGCCACAAGACAGAAAATCACATGAACACATAAATAAAGATCTGAGAAAACACGGAAAAGAGGATGATCCTGTAAAAAAACAGCACAAATTAGATAAAGGATGAGGGAGGAAGAACTTGTAGATTCAGTTGTTAAAAATGTAGCTCTTCTAACACCGTGGCACTACTGGGACTGCGGCAAATCACGTAAAGTCTCTCCAAATTTGAAGGACGACCTGACCTGGCAGACGTATTCCCGGTCTCTCCTCAGCAAGGGACTCAGACTTGGTGTTCCTGTGGTGAGAATGAAGTTGTGGTCATCTCAATGCCCAGGAGCAGCCTGTAAAGGACACAGCTGTCCCTCTCGTGGGCCCGTGCTGTGGGAGCTGCTCTGAACCCCTCTGCCTGTGCACCAGCATCTTTCAGAGGTCGAGCGACCCGGTGCTTCTCATTTCTGCTTCCTGCTCTCTGCCAGTTATTGGCCAGACGTGTGGACCTGTCAAAGGGCTGTTAGGAGCAGAGACTCACCGAGCAACCCCGTTATGACCCCCCTGATGTCAAGACAGGATGGGAAGAAAACCTTAAGGTCCGTCAAGAATCTTACAAATTGGGGAGAGGAAAATGGGTGACATCAATCAAATAATCATTTCCCAGATACAATAGTCTCTAAATGATAAGCGCACTATAAAAACAATTGCCACGTGCCGTGAGAACATGTAGATTGGTGAGGTGGGGAGGGTTTGTGGATGGGGGTGCAGTGCAAGCCAGTTGGGGTGGGGTGTCAGGAAGCTAAGGTAGGCAGAGGGTGACGTTTATCTGGGGTCTACAGAAGGAACAGGAGTCGCCTGTGGAAGGACGCCGTCTATAATTCCTGCAGATGGAATAACCCATGCGAAAACTTGGAGTGGAAAAGAACAAGGCACTTTTGAAAAACTGAAGAAAAAAAAAGGAGGCCTGTGTTTGGGGGAGAACAGGGAATTGGAAGCAGGTCGCCTTTGATGAGGGTAGGGAGGATGTGACAGTCAGGACATGCGACCTTAATAAGACACAGGGGATTGCTGATATGTCATTTAAATAATTCTGGGACATTGCTCACTTGATAGCGCTAGCAGAGAATTTTAGGGAGAAAGAAGCATTATTCAAATGTTTCTTTTGTGAATTTAACTACTGAAGCAGCCTATTTGATAATTATAAAAGTTAAGCAATATTTTTATTACTTTTATAAGTTACATAAATGACTTTTCCATTACTTAATGATTTGGATACAGGTTTTAAGAATGGAGCTATGTTTGGAGAGCAGAATACAATTCTCACTGTATCTACCCCCACTTGCAAAATCTGGTTCTTATACACATGGATTTCTTTTTTAGTCTACCATGTCTGATTGATGTGAGTTTAGCTTGACTGGGTTTGTGCACATAAAAATAAAATTGCTACTCCACAGTCACAGATGTATAAATGACATTACTTTTGCATGTGACCTGGCTGCTAAATAATTAAGACTAAATATAGTATTTGAACAACTTTTCAATTCAGTGTTACTCATACAGTTGTGTCCTAAGAGTAACTAACAATTCTAAGTTTTCATTTGCATGAGAGATTTACAACTAGAGCAGTGACCTGAGAGTCCCGGTAGGGATGCGTCCGGGTTGTGGAGGCCTCCGTCTGGAGGTGCTCTGGGGACTCTCCCCACATCTGCAATCTGTCTGTGCAGCTGCTGAGAATGGAGCTCCTAAGATGGAGATGCGATGCTTGGCTGGCACACAGATCTGCACTTCTCGATCCTGATAATTTCTGCATTATCTTGGAGTCAGTTTTTTGCTTAGATCTATTTGTCACTCAAAATGACATCTGTTCTTGTGCCCCCCTCCCAACTTGGTCAGGACAAAAATAAGATTTGTATTATATTTAATGTTCCATTGTAGTCATAGCAATTCCCTCCCCCATTCACCTGCAACACTGCTCACCACTCTGTGGAGTGGGTCTGCCCGCTGGAGACCCCCAGCCACTCCCATCCCTCTCTGGTCACCAGAACTCCGTGGATTCTCTCTGGCAGTGGACAACGATGCCACTGGAATTTAGCTGTTGCTGCATGAGCTGCTGGTATCGCATGAAGGACTGTCTGCTATTTTCTTCTCCAAATATCACTGAAGAAAAATAAACAGGAAGGCTGCAGTGGCCTTGGATTGACAAGTGTGTCCGATCTTTTCATCGTTCTCCCTCAGCTCATCTTGGCCCGGGACACCCCAGGATGCAAGTCCCACTTAGAGGGTCAAACTCTTTTGCTTCCTCGATAACCATTCACCCTTTTCCTTCCCCAGCAGAAAGAATGTTTGATCCCTCACCCCTGCGGGTAGGAGAGACGCATGGGCGGAGCAGGGGAAGCCCCAGGATGTGTGATCCCAAAGCTTATTCCAAAGGCTGGAACAGGCCAGCATCTTGGAAAGCTCAAAACCAAGCACTACTCATTCTTTTAACTTTTCAATTCTGCCTTGTCCTCCCTTCTCTGAGTCTGGGATTCCAAAGAGTAGGTGGGGAGGGAACAGTGTCAAGAGCAAGGCAAATCTGTAGTAGAAACAAGAGAACATCCATCCGTAAGTCCTTGTCATTACCTCTGGGCTGCACTAGCAGGCGGGGTGGCGGGGAAGCTGCTCACTGCCCGGGCCCTGGCTCGGGGGATCATCTAGAATTGTGTTCTGCCATTACACAGGTCGTGGCAGACCAGGCGTAAAATAAGGCAAGTTGTACTGTTTTAAAGCAGTCAGTGCGTCTCTCTCCCTTCCTTATGTTTTTCTGAAACATTTTCTAAACTTTTCTTTGAAAAATAATCAGGACAATTTTCCTGTGCAGAAGCAGAAGAAATACATCTCTCACACACCCGGCATAACCTCTTACTGGCCTATTTGAAACAAAACCTATGTGGTCTGTTCATTAGCACACCAACATTTTGGCAATCTTGAGTGATTAAATTCCATGAATAGATGAAATGGCTACGTGTTTAATTTTAAGATTCATTCATTTTGCTAAACATTCAATTAACATACTATATAAGTGGAATATTAATTTAGGTATGTACCAAGTATCTTCTCATATACAAAATAAGTTTACTCCTCTATTCCCATGTATATATGGGGGCATCGGAATGAGTAATCGGACAGATTTCCTCAGAGTGCATGGAAGAAACTGTTACAAATCACAGTTGACTGATTTATAACACTTTTAAAATTTGTGACTGATGCTCTCACTGGCTATTTTAATACTTAGACACAATACCCATTGGGAAAGTAGGAGTTTACACAATAAAACCACTTACTGTTCTATTTTTTAAAATGATTTTATATTTTGGAAGAGCTATGTCATAATAGGAATAAAATAAATGGGACCAATTTTCTCCGTTCTCCTCTTCACCCCTCTGTCAGGGTCTGTGTGGGCTTTAAAAATGATCACGTATTGATGTTATTGCAAACCGTATCTTTCCCAATATAAATTATGTATGGCATTTATAGTCCAATTTGAGAAAATGACTTTAAAAGATTTTGAGAACTTTTGGTTCTGAGAATAATTTGAAAAATGGTAGCCAACATTATGTAAGTTTCCTAGGGCAGCTAACACCCAGCATGACAGACAGAAGGCAAACAACAGAAATTTATTTCCTCGCAGTCTTTGAGTCCACAAGAAGGAGATCAAGGCATCAGCTAAACGGGCTTCTCCTGAGCCCGCTCCCCAGACTGATGGGTGGCTGTCTTTCCTTCTACTCCTATCTTTAAAAGACAACACAAAACACACGTACAACTAACATGTGTTCCCAAACAAAAGCAAATAGGAAGAAAGATACACAAGGTTCCTTTCTCTCCCAAAGGCAAGTGAACAAAAAGTAAAAGGAAAGGAAACCCAGGACCCGGGTGTACACCCTCGGGACGCCCCTTCCACGGCAGAGACCCCGGGACCTAGGTCTACACCCTCTGGACGCCCGTTCCATGGCAGAGACCCCAGGACTTGGGTCTACACCCTCTGGACACCCCTTCCACGGCAGAGACCCCGGGTCTACACCCTCGGGACGCC
>NW_003852422.1:5564674-5569454 GCF_000181295.1 Otolemur garnettii
CCCTTCCACAGCAGAGACCCCAGGACTTGGGTCTACACCCTCTGGGCGCCCGTTCCATGGCAGAGACCCCAGGACTTGGGTCTACACCCTCTGGGTGCCCCTTCCACTGCAGAGACCCCAGGACTTGGGTCTACACCCTCTAGACGCCCGTTCCACGGCAGAGACCCCGGGTCTACACCCTCGGGACGCCCCTTCCTCAGCAGAGACCCCAGGACTTGGGTCTACACCCTTGGGACGCTCCTTCCACGGCAGAGACCCTGGGACCCAGGTCTACACCCTTGGGACACCCGTTCCACGGCAGGGACGGTGGCACAGGGGGATGGGGCAGCCTGAACATGCTAGGGGTTCAATCAGTATGTTACGTATGTTCCTGACGTCATTTATTTTTAGGTATGTTTTACGCTTTTTATTTACAGAGACTTTTTTCTCATTCCTCCTTCCGTTTTCTGATTATCCATGTTTTAGTATTCGCTTTACCTTCTATTGACATGAAAGTCAATATTATATTTATTACCTTTAATAGGATCCTTTAAGTGCTGATTTCAATACTTGATTTTTAAAAATTCTAAACTTAATTACTAGCTTAAAATGGCTCCCAAACAATATAATGTCCTAAAAATGAATACTTTGCAAGGATTCTCCCAGTCCTCTTAGTCATTATTATGTAATGGTTCATTTCCATCTTGTTTTGAAAACCTCAGCACCACCAGCACCATCACCATGGCCAAGTGCAATGCTCACTTAAACGGACTCCATTTTACTGATAAGTTTTTTTTCTCATCAATACTTTTTAGTGACACAAAAAAATTGAACAATAGTTGTCTCTCTTGTTTTTGCAGTTTCCCAACTATCTCACATCATTCCTTCATCATCATTTTTTCTAACTGATTTGAAGATAAAGATATATATCACCTTTTTTTTTTTTTTTTTTGGCTGGTGCTGGGTTTTGAACCCACCACCTGCGGTATATGGGGCTAGCACCCTACTCCTTTGAGCCACAGGTGCCACCAAGATATATCTTATTTATTTGACATTCTTTTTTATAATAATTTCCCATCTGTAAAATATTTTAGCTCTCTGTGTTCACTAGACTTTCTTATATAGAAGATTAAGATATTATGAATTTTGGAAAATATGCACTGATAATATTTTCCAGTGGAAGACCCCTCCCTTGTCACTACAGATGCGAAAAATCCAGCTAGACCAGGAATGAGCCTGCTGTGCACACATTCACACTCACAGATTCATGCAGAGTCATTCACACTTTTCATACTTACACACTCAGTGCTCACATGTTCACACATACGCACATGGACACTCTTGTACACTCAGGCCCCACATGTTCTGTACACCTGTTCACACCCACCTGTGCTGCACACTCACCTGTTCACACTCACACCCTCGCAGGCACATTCACATACACTGTTCACACTTGTTTGCACCCACACTCACGCACACACTCACACCCCCTGTACTTGCCAACCCTGCTCACCGACTTTATCACCGTTCTTCTTTCTTTATTGTCTTTCTCTTCAGTTCTCCCCATCAGACATTTCTTTATTATTTTGAACTTGCCTGTGTAATGAAAATAATGTTTACTATGTGTGATAAGATAATTTTATATTTTGAAGATTTATGGTTATTTGTTTTGCCCTCCTGACCCATTGCAAAGACTTGTCCTGTATTTTGTTTAAACCATGCCACATTCTTCCCTGAGAAAACCAAATGCTGACAGTTTTTAATTCTCCTTTTTGAATCCTTTTCTATCACTGTATTCTCCAAAAGGGATTTGAGGTAATTGCAAGCAGAGCTCTGGGCATGAATTCTAGTGTACTGTGTGTCACCAACTAGAGGAAACTAGAAATGGCCCTCAAGGACAGAAGGAGAAGCTGTGCTCCAGAAAAGGTTGATGGAGTGGCACTGGTACACACGCAGTGTGGCTCTAAGATTCCAGATAGACGCCAAGTGGGAAGCCTCAGAGCGTTCACACAGGACCGGAGCGTGGCTTTCTTCAGAAATACTTTTCCTTTCTTCTGGCTGCACTTGGTGTTAATCACAGATGTAGTGGGCAATGTGAGAAACTGTGACACGGCCTTAACAGAGGAATTCAGCAAGGGGTGCAGAACTTCCACCCAGAGGTATGTCAATCCAGACAGTGGATTTACCTGTTGTCTAAGTGAGGTAGGTTTGAGCGGTGGTTGCAGGGGCATTGCAGGCTGCTCCAGTCAGTCCCTGGATTACCACTTCTCTACTCCCACGGTAGGAAGAATGGTCCTCCAGATGTCAGTGTCCCAATTCTTCTTACCTGTATGGCAAAAAGAGCTTTGCAACTTTACAATAAGGAGAACATCCTGGATGATCCAGGTGGGCTCCATCTAATCACTTCGAGACCTTGGTAATGGAGAACAGGACTCAGAGGTGCTGTAGAAAGGGAGGTCAGACAGATTCCAAGCCTGAGAGATTTCATGTGCCTTTGCTGTCCCGAGAGGTAGGGGGCTGGGTGCAGGGATCAGCAGGAGGCCTGGAGAACTAAGGGTGGTTCCTGGATGACAGCAAGCAGGATGCCAGGACCTCAGAGCCTCATCTGCAAGGAGCTGAGGTCTGCTGAAAACCCCAGAGCCCAGAAGGAAGCCTTCCTGCCAGCAGCTGGATTTGGGGTCCCCAAGCCTCTTAGCAGAAGGCTCCGTCAAGTCCTGCTGTGCTGAGGCTTCTTTAACACGTGGAACTGTGAGCTCAAACAACAGGCCCTGTGTTCATGGTGCTGAATCTGTGGTGACTGACTACAGCAGCAACCAAAAACTAACACAGCCCCACCTGGATATCCTGTGCTCTAGGGGAGGAAAAAACGATACCAAAAAGAAACTGTCTCACGTAGTTCATTTCCTTTTTAATACTTCATTTTATTAATGTATAAAAATATATCTAATTCGACATATGTCAATGTAACCGGGAGTGAGAATTTAAAAAAATAAAAAAGGACAATGAGGGTAATTATCTCACTGGAGAAAATTCCAGACTCCTGTGTTTACTGACGTTCTTTAAGAATTTCTGAATTAATACATGAATAAAATTAGTTTGTTGATAGGAAGGAAAAATCACAAAACTAATATGGGCACAGTCTTTTATTGGTGGAGGATATTGTTCTCTTTAGGATAGACCAATGTATCAACATTTCAGGAAAAATGAATAAAGCACTCTGAAATTTATATTTCGCATGTTTAAAATATTTCAGAAGCTTTATAATTCCATAGGTGCAATAAATAGTGAACACAATAGTTTGTGAGAAGAGAAATAAATGTGGCATAACATGATTGCCCAAAGTTCTTTCTAATACCTAAAAATAAAAAAGACATCCACTGGGTAATTATAGAAACTCATGATAAATAAAAAGGCAAAAAAATTATTCCTAAGAAAAGATAGCTTAAAGCATATACAGAAATAAAGCAGCTTATTAGGGATGTTTTTGAATAGCAGAAGCAACTCTGTTTCCTGTGATATTCTATCCTGTAGTATTACAGAACATTTGAAAATATATGTTATAAGCAAATATTTCCAGATTTTTTATTGTACTAAAAAGATAAGATCTTTTACTAAGATTAAACACAAAGTTTTTCATAACAAAAATACTACTAACAGTATCATGTTCCATGTTCCCCTCTGCTACCTCCACACCTCCAAAAATGACTTTTTATTTTTTCTGGAGAAGAGGGAGATTAACTGGAAAAAATTAGTATGTTCCATTTAAAATGTTGGTATATGGCATTTTCTAACTCAGGAAGCCACAATGTTCTTGGCTCATCTTGACATTGGGTAATATTAAGTTGTGTGCTTCCAAACCACTTTTGATTTCTAAGAATTTATTGATTCTCTTACAGGCTGCCTTGACTTTGACCCGTGATTCTTTCTACTTGTCAGGTACACAAGGTCGCCTTCCTTTTTTAGCCTCTGTCTTGTCACCACCTTTTCTACTTAGAGGCCGTGTACATGGAGAAAGGCCGCGTGATCTTTCAGGCTCCCCGCCCCCCCGTGTCTTAGATACCCGGCTTCCTTTGCTCCCACCCCACAAACTATTCCCCTCGTCTGCTTTACTGCAACAAAAATCTCCTTGATTGATGAGATTGTGTTCCTCTCCCTGTAAGCCTGACCTCTCCCGAATGGCCTGGCATCGTCTGCCTTTAAACCCTTCCTCTTTCTCTTCCTCTAGTCTCCAAATAAGGATGGAGCTAAATTATACCCAAAACTCACTCTGCAGACTATTTCCTTAGTCAGCGTGATGCAGAACATACCAAAAAAAAAAAAAATGCCATTTTAAGAAAGGGTATACGTATTTTTTTCTTTTAGGATGTAAACTCCTCAACCCAGAGGCCATGATTTCTGCATTTCTATTGCATCTCGTCCACTGTAAATGCTCAATACACACTGAGGACGAGGGTGAGGACTGAAACCCAAACACTGTTTTGTAGCTTGTTTTATAACAACCTCAGATTAAATTGGGAATTATCGGCCCTTTTGGATGATTGTCCCAAATATCACATTCAAAGAAAAGTACAATGGAGGATAAAAAAGAATAAAAACATATTTGTATAATGTTTTTGAAATGGGGAATGGGATTATTAACATGAACTATGAAAGCCATAAAGGAGAACATGGAACAGAGATTAATTTAAAAACAAATCATAAAAGCATCAGAGTGGGCACACCTCCTTAGAGGGCGTTAGAGCAGGCGTCAGAGTGGGCACACCTCCTTAGAGGGCGTTAGAGCAGGCGTCAGAGTGGGCAC
>NW_003852422.1:5569485-5612781 GCF_000181295.1 Otolemur garnettii
GTGGGCACACCTCCTTAGAGGGCGTTAGAGCAGGCGTCAGAGTGGGCACACTTCGTTAGAGGGCATTAGAGCAGGCGTCGGAGTGGGCACACCTCGTCAGAGGGCATTAGAGCAGGCGTCGGAGTGGGCACACCTCGTCAGAGGGCGTTAGGGCAGGCGTCGGAGTGGGCACACCTCGTCAGAGGGCGTTAGGGCAGGCGTCAGAGTGGGCAGACCTCGTCAGAGGGAGTTAGAGCCGGGCTATCTCCATGTGTGTTTAACAGCAGCACTTTTGGAAATGTGCCAAGGTGATGACCAAGCTGTTCAGAAGTGAACAGATATGGACGTGCTGACGTCACCAAAACTTGGAAATAGAGATCACAAAATTTGATATATTTTCTATTGATTAGTAATAATAAAAAAAAATTTACCTACAAGGAGTGAGAAATTCGGTAGCAGTGAAAATCTTCAATTTGACAGTGTCTATCAGAATCATAAGTGTACACCTCTATAATTAAAAATATATACTAAATAAAATAATAATATAATAAAAATAATTGTGAAGAGAAGAGGAACATGTAGTTGATCTCATCCTCCACCATAAAGGTGAATCTGGGATGAATCTGTACGGAGCTTGTGTGCTCGAGGGTGTCTGGGTCATAATATTGTCTGGCTGTGTGAGCAAATCAGTGTTTGTAGATCAGTGTTGCCATTCCTGTTGCCGTAATTCCCACAGCTTCCTCAAAGAAAATCCTATAGGAACTGCCACTGTGAACTGGCTTCCTACACATTTGGTCTTCGCGTACCCAAAACGGTCCACCATCCTTTTTTGTCCCAGGGTAGTTATTAACAGTTCTCTTTTTCTCAAAATTGTCTTGGTTTTGATGACTATACACGTTTGTCAATGCATTGAAGCATAAAGTGAATTACAAAATGACACGTGTTTGTTACAGTACAGAATACTACTTTGAAGTATCTATAAACACTAATATAGATCCCTTTACTCTAAACCCTCCAGTGCTATCTCTTCCACTCACCATGAACTCTGATGGTGCTGCAGTGGACTTATGTGACCTGATCGCTGGGTGCAGCTCAGCTGCGCCTCCCTTCCCCTTCCCTCTCAGAGAAATCCTGTAAGTCCACTTCCACAGTGCCCGAAATACTCTACACGTGCTAAACATGCTTTTGCCTTTTATTTTCTCTGCCTGGACAATGATTTCTCTCAGTGTCCATATGATATTCCCATTCAGTGCGTCCTAGTCTCTCCCCTGGTATCTCCTCAGAAAGCATTTCATTATCTACAGTAGCACTGTCCATCAGCCCCTGTCAGTCCAGCAGTATGTTAAGTGCACACGTATCATGTATGAATGCCTGTATGTATGTATATGTGATTCATTCATGCCTGTAGGTAATAAACTGTCTTTCTTATCCACTAAAATATGAAGCCTTTGAAGGCAGAATATTTGCTCACTTTGTTGACACAGACCATGATATTGAACAAGGATCATTTAAGTCTATTATATATATATGTGTGTGTGTGTCTATCAAGTTGATGAAAGTATATAGAATCTATTATATATACACGTGCGTGTCTATATAAAAATCAAGTTGATGAAAGTATATAGAATTTATTATAAATATGTGTGTATATATATACAACAAGCTGATGAAAGTATATAGACTCTATTATATATATGTATGCATGTATATATAAAAATCAAGTTGATGAAAGTATGTACAATCTATTATATATATGTGTGTATATATAAAAATCAAGTTGATGAAAGTATATAGAATCTATTATATATACATGTGTGTATAGCATCATGAAACCAATGATACAGATATAACACACCAATATGTATTTTAAATAGTGGGGGCTACAGTGATCTTTTTGGCTCAATTGTATTTTGATGTGTGGGGGGATGGTCATTATTTGCTTAAGGAAAAGGGAAGAAGGGAGTAGAAAAGAATGTCATTATAAGCCAAACTGTTAGAAATAACTGCAGTTTATTAAGCGCTGGGACGTCCCAGGCACTGTCCCCTTCACAGCCCTGTGAGAGAGACACTGTTACCATGCACATTTGATAGATGGACCTTCACAAGAAGGTAAAAAGTTGTTTGCTCAGTTAATGAGGACGATAATCAGGCTCTGGCCTTCAGCGGGCTGCATGTAGAGCCTGTTACCAACCCACGCACAGCTCACAAACCAGCAGAGTGTGGAAGACGGAACCTGCCCCAGGAGTGTCCACACGGACACAGCACTTGACCTGAGCTGCAGGTCCGATGTCCTCAGTGTGTACAGACCCTGGGCCTTGGTGTTTTCTACATTTTAAGCAGAGTTTCAAATTCCCGCGGCCAGCAGCATGGGAATGAACATTTCATTTTGCAGTCTCTCTTGAGTTCAGAAGAAAGAATGTCCCAGCTGGGATTTTCAGCAGTGTCAATGGAAATTTCTTGGAATATATCATCTTTAGAAGATTTTGTATTCATAAGCATGGATTGTTCTCCCAAGCATAAGGAATAAGGCCAAAAGAGACCGGTTCACGTAGGTGACACCAAACTTGATTACCCATTCTCTGGTGATCCTGAAAATGAGTTGCTAATTTCAACAGTTTATTAGAAAGTGTCTCATTGCAGAGCCCGGAAAGGAAGGGCACTACTTCATTCTGAGCATCAAAGGCGGCCTCACTCCTCCTGTTACCTGATACTTCGTCCTTATCACAGCCACACAGGATTAGAATATCTTTAACGTCAATACCTCATTTTAATTATTTCTTTACCCCTCATAATTTGTGTTCCTGAGCCCCAGTCAAGTATTTTTTAACGTATTTGCTTCTTTTATAAATGAAAAGAGATAAACTTCACCTACACTTCCAGATGGAGTGCCCCCACCCACCCACACACAGTGGTTAATATTCATGTGGCAGTGGAGAAAGTCCGTCTTCATTTGCAGTAAAGGGAATTGAATGTTCTTTTTTTGGAGGGTTTTGTGCACAGCCAGAGGATGAGGTTAAAGAACCGAGGTAGGCTTGGTAACAAAGAGGGCTCTAATAATTTTTTTTTAAGACTTGTCTAATGTTCGCTTTGAATAAAGATGTGAGACGTCTCTGTTCAGCCCTTTTAATGAACAGCAGAAAGCTTTAGGATGTTAGTCTCAGGAGAAAGGGCTCTTTTTTTTCCTTTATAAAGAACCACTTTAGTAGAACGTTTGATAATGAGATGCAAAAGCCCATCTACAGAGTCTCTTTTATTACATTCCTCAAATAAAAGTGGCTGCATTACGCTATTGCTTCCCGTGAGAAAGAAAACAATTGTTTGACCTCCGATCATAAATAGATTTAGAGAAGTCCTGTCTGTTACACAAATTGGCCCTGAAATCCCTCTCTCTCACCCTCTCTCTATCACACACACACACACACACACACACGCACGCACTCACGCACAATTTAAGAGCACGCCCACTTATCCACCTGTATAGATTGAGAGGAATTTGGAAGCAGCTACTCTGAGGAAGTTTTGCACAGAAGTAGAAAGAGAGAGAGAATATGGTTCCTCCCTACTTCCCCAGCAGTTGTTCTCAAGTGGAGCTTCTGCCTTTTTTTTCTTTAAAATAGCTATTACAATATATGTCTTTCTGAAGCGATAAAGGTAGTTATCTTTGTCAAGTCGGGCTTGGAAAGCTAATTTAAAACATAACTGCCTGCCAGGTAATCTGGCATTCGTAAAGGATTTCCAAAAGATAGAAAGTCCTTAAGCATACATTTTAATTTTAGTTTGGAGAGAGAGAGTTAGTAGAGCGTGGTTGATACTGTGAGCTGATCCCTTTAACACGTTAACACTGAGACACATCGTGGAAGGGTTTGCTTGGGTGTGGGTGCGTCAATTAAGAGAATTAAGTCATTTAGTCTCCTGCCCTGCAGTTCAACTCATTCTCGTTAAGAGGTTTCATTTCTAAAACTATGAAGTTACCCATCTGGTGTAATTCTCAGTTATTTTAGCACATGTTTCAACATGACTTTGAATGTCTCTAAGTGTCTAAGAAAAGCAAAGGACTTTGGTGTGCTCTTTACCCAAAAGAAATGTAAACTCCCAGATTTAAGAAAACATTTTCCTTAGTCTGAAAATAAGATTATAAATCAAAAATCCACAGAAGCAAAAACACTCCATTTGGGCCTGGCAGACATAAAAATCTTCTGTGTCAGGCTTCTTTAATCCATGAAAGGTCTTTTTTGTTAAAGAAAAATTGCACTGGACCAGTTAAACAGGCAAAGAGGACTTTATTCCAGGCTAGTGCACTGGGGAAAAAGAGTTTGAACACAACTATCCTGAAAAAAAGGCAGAAAGTAATAATGTCAGCAGAGCAAGCGGAGGGAATGTCCGGGAGGACCTTGGGTGGAGACTAATCCCTGAGATGGGGCCACCTGCTTCTGGGGGTGCTCCGCAGAGCTAGGTCCTCCCTTCCACACAGACTGGGAGGGCTGCTGTCTTTCTCTGTGACTATCGCGTTTCAGAGGGGTAGCTTCAAGGCTCTTGAAAAGACATTCCTGGCTGGTAAAAATGGAAAGAGTTGTTGGGATAAGTTTTACATTTCAAAGGAGCAGAGAAAGAAGTTATGGGTGCAAGTTTTCTTAACGCCCTAAAAGAGGAGAGAGTTGGAGGTAGAGTTAGGAGGAAACACCTCTGAAGTCTGCTCAGCCCAGGGCCAGTAGCAAGGGTCTCTTGATCATCCCACACACAGTTTCCAAGGGTCCCTTGATCATCCCACACGCAGTTTCAACTTCTCAGCTTCAGCTGTATGTGGGAAAAGAAAGTGTTGAGTCTCAAAAAATCCTCATTGGTTAAACAGAACTTATTAAAGGCAACATGTATATTTTTCACTGTTCTCTAATTCATTCATAATAGATGAATCAATTAAGATTGTTTCAAAAAAACCCCAAAACCTGATGTCACGTTCAACTAAGTAGGGAATAAGTAATGTCACAAACCCCAACATTTTGGTGCTCCCCAAACAGGACCCAGAGTGTTCAGCAGAGCTGCAACTCCATGAGGACAAAGGGAAACTTGGATATTGCAAATGAATCTCACTCCCGAAGAAGCGGAACGCATCCTGGAGGAGTAGAACCCAAATTAGCAAATCACAAAGCAACCACTGTGGCCAGGAGAAGGTTTTAGGGGCTCCAGGCTTTCCACAAACAGGTGGGACCACAGGGAATCACCAATAGGGACCATATAATGGACAATATAATGAAACAATGGACAGTATAATAAAACAATGGACAATATAATGAAATCCATATAGTGCAAAGTTTCTTGAGCCCTCAAAAACTTCTGAAATATTCAATGAGTTCTTAAGAAGGATAGAAATCCACCAAGAAGAATTAAAAATAAAAATACTTGACAAAGTCTGAATTGAAAAAGGCGGAGATGTTGAATTTCAGGGAGAAAAAAAGTTCAGACGCCAAGCAGAAAAAGTAATGGAAGAAGCAGAATTAAAATAAGCTACAGCAGAAAAATAAGGTCTGTTAAGGCGAAAGCTCGGCCTTCAAAGACAAGATCTGTAGAACTCTGGGTTCATAGAGAGGGGGCAGGAAGGGCTTCTGAATCACGCTGAGTCCTGCAAAGGAGAGTCAGGAACAAAAAGAGGCCTGTGTTTTAGTCCGACACTTGGGCAGAGAAGGAGGCCATCAGGTTCAAGGCTGGGACGGCTGCCCCGGCTGCCCCACCCTGTACATGGGAACATTCTCTAACAGTCCCCCGAAACTCACTTTAGTCACAAATGAGCAGCGAGAAGGAAACTCACCAAAACCACATAAATACACACAGGAGAAAAGCTAATAATATTCCAACAGGCCCTGCAAACACTGAAAAAGAGCAGAGAGGAAAGAGATGAAACATGTCCGCCAACTTGTCCAAAGCTACGAAGATCATGGTGAGACGTGGAAAGAACAGAAACAAAAGGTGGTCTGAGGAAAACAGTGACAAAATAGAAATAATCTAAAAAGGAGAAGGAAGATTTCAGAAAAGGAGATTAGAGTAGGTGAAGACTACGGCAAACAGATGCAAACACAAACAGGAAAATGGAAAATAAAAACGATCAAGCATGAAATAATAAATAATAATAATGTCAGTAATAAAATTGACATGTAGAAATAATGAATAAAAGACCAGAAGGGACATAAAAGAAAGGCCAGAAAGGTCCATCTCCATGTATTTAAAGGCACTGCCAAGAGTACCAAAGATGTAAAACAATGGATTGTTTAAACTAGAATAAATCTGTAATCAAGAAAAAAATTAAAAAATATAAAATAATACTGGCATAAATGTGAATTTCAACTCCATATAGTCCATTTTGAGATTTTATTTTACTTTATTTTATTTTAATTTTTTGAGACAGTCACACTCATTCACCCTGGGTAGAGTGCTGCTAGTGCCATGGTGTTGTTACAGCTCACAGCAACCTCAAACTCTTGGGGTCAAGTGACCCTCTTGCCTTAGTTTTTCTATTTTTAGTAGATTCAGGGTCTTACTTTTACTCAGGCTGGTCTTGAACTCCTGAGCTCAGGCAATCCACCTGCTTCAGCCTCCCAGAGTGCTAGGATTATGGTATGAGCCACTGCACTTGGCCCTGAGACATATTTTAGAAAAATTATCAGCTTTTAAGTAAAGAAAATATATTTGGACATTTGAACAGAAAAACTAAGTCATTTAAAAAAGGAATCAAATTGGCCTTAAGTTTGTCACAGCAGTCAGTGTTTTGTGACAGAGGACGACAGGGTGCTCCTTTAAGACACTCTGGGAAGGAGCTGCCCACCAGTTACAAAGACTCAGATTGGAGCTAGGTGCTGTGGCTCACACCTGTAACCCTTGCCCTCTGGGAGGCTGAGGCAGGCAGATGGATAGCTTGAGCTCATGAGTTAGAGATCAACCTGAGCCAAAGGGAGACCTCATCTCTACTAAAATAGAAAAACAAAAAACTGAGGCAAGAGGATTGCAAGTGCAATCTGGCAAAACATTGACGGGTGAGTCCATGAGAGTTTGTTTTTCTCTCTACTTTTTGTGGACATTTGAAAATGTCCATAATTAAAAGGAAAATATCAGCAGTAACAAAAATACTCAGGGGAACTTGTTCTAGTGCGTATAGCTTTTTATATGTTTGCAAAGGGCTAATACAATCATATCATGTTTCTAGAATGAAAGGTATAACATAGAACCTCGATAATATTTCCCTTCTGAACAAAATCCTGACCTCTGTTCCCCAAAACCCAGTTCTGTTTGTTGATAAGCACTTCACAACTTTGGGCCGTCTTTTCATAGCTGGATGTGTCAAAAGATCAAATAGAAGTTGGCAGAGTTTATCAATTGCTCATGGGTGCTTTCTGTTTTGAAAGTTATTGATTATTGGTTCAGTTTCTTTTGTGGGCTTACTCTTATTGTTTGACCCATGTGAGGTTTGACAAATTTTGTCTTTCAACAAATTCATCTATTTTATCTAAGTTATTAAGTTTGTGGGCACAGAGTTGTTACAGTAGTTCTTTATTATCTTTTTAATATTAACGGCATCCATAGTGAAAACCTCTCTTTCCTTCTGAGATTAGTAATTGGTGTCTTTTTTCTCCCTAAATCTCAGAAATCCTTTTCTAAGGTATTTTTTCCTAAGGCTGACTAGAATTTTATTGCTTTTATTAACTTTTCAAAGAACCAGAATTTGTTTTTCTGGTTTTCCTCTATTGACTTCCTGTGTTCAATTTCATTTATTTCTGCTTTAATTTGCTTTCTTTGGATTATTTTGGATTTTACTCAGTCTTCTTTTTTCTAGTTTCCTAAAATGGAAGCTCAGATGATTAATTTTGAATTTTCTCTTTTGGTGACACAGGATTTCAATGTCATGAATCTTTCTCTAAGCTTTGCTTCACCATATCCAACGATTTTAATGATATGTTTTTATTTTCACTTAGTTCCAAGTATTTTTAATTTCTCTTGAGATTTCCTGTTTGGGCCACAAGTTATTTAGGACCCTGTTATTTAATCCTTTGGCATTTCGGGATTTTCTAGTTCTCTTTCTGTTTTTGATTTCTAATTTAACTTCGCTATGTTCTGAGTGCAGACACTGTATGATGCCTATATTTTAAAATTTGTTCAGACTTGTTTTATGGCCCACAATGTGGTCTATCTTGATGTGTGTTCCATATGAGCTGGATTAGAATGTGAGTTCTGCTGTTCTTAGATGAAGTGGCCTCTAGATGTTTATCGTATCCATTTGACTGATGGTGTGTTGAGTTCATTGGTGTCCTAACTGGTTTTATGGTTATTGGATCTGGGGTGTTAAAATCCCCAGCTCTCACAGTAGGATCACCTGTGTGTCCTTGCAGTTCAGGCGGTTGTCACAGTGGATGTTTTGTGACATTCCTGTGGGTTCATAAGCGCTAACTGCTGTTATGTCTTCTGGGGGTAGAAGCCCCTACATTGTCATATGAGGCTCCTCTTATTTCTCATACTTTTCAATGATCTAAATTCTCATGTATCTCAAATTTATACAGCTACCCCTATTGTTTCTTTCTCCCTTTTTAAAATTTTTTTTTAGAGTTTGTCTGGTGTGCCTTTCTCCATTTACTTCTAATCAGTATGTGCCTATATATTTTTTCTAAGTTTTATTTTATTTTATTTTATGACCAGGCCCAGGTTTGAACCTGCCACCTCTGGTATATGGGGTTGATGCCCTACTCCTTTGAGCCACCGGTGGCGCCCTATCTATATATTTTAAGTGAATTTATTGTGGATAGCATATAATCAGAATCAGGGGTCTTATGAATCCACTCTGTTATTTGTTTCCAGTTAGCTTGTTTAGACCCTTGGCATTAAAAGTCATTGCTGATGGAGTTGGACTTCCTATTGACACAGTCTGTTTTCTATTTATATTTATTGTTCTTGTTTGTTCTTGTTATTTGTTCCTACTTTCTCATGCCATTCTTTCTCTGCCTTTTGTGGTTTTCTTTTCCCATTTCTTAGAATTTTAATTTTATTGTTTCCCTCTTCTCTAGTGATTGCTCTGGAGTTCACAATGTTCATTTAAAACTAATTCAGGGCCTCTTACAAATAACTACACACACCTTCACAAGTAGTGTTAGTATCTTGTGATATAAATTATTTCTAAGACCCTCTTCACATTCCTTGTGTTATTATTGTCATTAATATTACTTATACATAAGCTCATATAAATAAATATATCTTCATATACATCTAATAAGGACATTTGTGAGCACACATAACCAAATACAATCTGAGCCTCCAGCAATTGTCAAGTAGAGTTTAAGTTTCCCTACTCCAGCCCTGGCTCCTGCAGAGGTCTCTGCTCATAAGTTTTCTTCTCTGAGAAGTCAAGATTCTCTGTCTCTCAAATTTAGGGGGCAGTGACTTTCCATGTGACCTAATTTTTCTGGTGGATCTAAGAAGAGTTATTGATTCTTCAGTTTGTTCAGCTTTTGAACTAATTGTCAGTATTGAGTAGCAACTTCTAGGATCCATCCCAGAAGTCTATCTATCTATTTTTATTAGATATAAAAGAAAAATAAACAGCTAAGGTGAGTTTGATGTAACCAACTAAATACTTTGAGAATAAAACTCAGCAGTTCAGCCACTTCTGATGAGTTGAATGATTCTGCTTAAGAAGTTCATACATCCACTGGACAGGTGGGATTGGTTTTGTGGTAAATTCAGCAAATATCAGTTTGTATCATCCATGGTCCAGGAAGTCATTAATGCAGCCTTGTCAAATTGCAGTCAAACTAATGCAGCCTGGTCAAACTGTTAAGACGTCTGCCTTATTTTCTCATATCAACAGGTGAGACTTTACCCCAAGGTGAAGTATTTTGCACAGGAAAAGACCTGTCAAGCAGCTCCCTGTCCTGTGGCCTGATAGTCTGGGTTAAGTCCTTTCACTCACTCACAGACAGGATTATAATCCTGAAATAGTTGTTATCTGATTCTCTTTCCTTTCCTCCTTCCCTTTCTCTCCCTCCCCCACCCATACATATTTTAAAAACATTCTATAGACAAAAGATTATAACTGAAACAATTTTCTCTTCAAGGAGTAATAGAGTTAATCTTATGCCTACCTAAAATGAAATGCTTGTCCCAAATAGGTAAGTTCCCAGAAAGAATACAGATCAAATAGAATTAGGGGTGAAATGAGCACCTCTGAGAACACACACTCCAAGAAAACTTGGATTGATGTCTACAAGGAATTGAAATCTTACAACTAAGAAACCCAAAGCACAGAAGGAAAAGAAAGATAATTCAGAAACAATGGGAAAGGAGGGTCCATATTGGAAAACTATGTTGGGGGACAGCTAAGACAAAGCCTGAGAAGTGACCGTTAGTGAAACACGGAACAGAGGGCAATTGTGTGCAGCAGTGTGGAAGGGAGTCTGCTGACCGTGGGCAGAGGACAGGGGCTGAGGCGCCAAAGGAGAGGTGAGCAAATGGACATGGAAGACTCTCAGCTTCTCTTACCCAAGGAAGGGAGCAGCCATGTGCAACATCATTTCTGAGAACAAGAATGAGTGTGCAAAGGACAGGGAGGAGGGGTGGGCCTAAAATGCCTCCTTTAGGTAAAGACAAGAGGATTGACAGGGGCACATGGAAATACTCAGGCCTGAGTGCCCACTGCAAAGAACCAGGTGAGGGACAGGACGGGGGAGATGACTGCTCCCTCTCTGAGGGCATCCAGGATGTGGCCCATTGATGAATCTGAGAACTTTGATGTCCTTCAATGGCACAGAGGAAAGTGAGGGAGAGGCCTGAGTGAGACCAGGTGGTCAGGAGCGGCTCAGCACCCATCTCTGTGGGCCCAGTGGGCTGACGGTCCACCTGGAGGATGCGTAGCAATCATCGGGTGCCCTTGCCACGAGGCTCTGGAGTTTGAGACGTGGATCCCTTCACTGCCATCCTTATTCCTTTGACTTCCCATGGGATCGTCACTAAACAGCTTCTGACATTCAGAAAACAGACTCCAAATGCAGCCTGGGCAAGGGAGATAAAATTGATGTACATCTATCAAGGAATTTCTGGAGGAAATAAATATTTTCACTTTAAATGCCTCATGTTTGGGGGCTATTTCAGGGCAGGAGCTGATGTTGTGAATGTGGGGAGACACAGGAGCAAGAACACTTGACAGAGGAGGACACATTTGGATTATAGGTTTTTCTGGAACCGCCACTGTCAGTGAGAAACCGGCCAGATCTCACAGTGAAACCAGGTAGCAACAGCCACAATTTGACACTTGTGACATTTCTGTCATCAGAGAATGCCAAGGGGTACAATGTAGTCTCAAGAAAAAATGAGCAAGTTTCTCAATGGACACTTTTATTGATTCTTCTTTAGTTTTCAATAATTTCTGTTTAGACTATCTTGAAAAAAATAGTGGGTGATCCCTCAGGTGTTTCTGACCAAGCCTCGGGACTAGGACGGGCAGCCCTCTCGGTCACTCTTTCTCTTCACATGCAAGTTTTAATGAAATGCATAAAAGTGTTTTTGTTTTTAGTTTTTGTTTTTATGCTAGAAAATAGTCCAGTAAAAGAAGGTGGAATAAAATTAAACCTCCTAAGTTCCAGCTAAGAAATAGTTAGTACACGAGCTCTCATAAAACCCTCTCTTAGGTTTGCCTTTTGAGTCTGACCGCAGCTTTGGCAGGTCTTGGTTATCTCTTTCTGACTCCTGTTCTTTACTGTGCAGAGAAACAATGTAATAGGATCTGATCCCAACTACCTCACTCCTAATTCCCCCTTCCTCCCAGCAAAGGCATCTGGGGTCCTTCTGGGACCTGACCTACATCATATTCCATCGCTTTGTCATTGGATTCTAAACCAATGCAACTACTTTTTTTATGAATGATTCCCTCATTTTACAAGATAAATTGATGTAATTGTGCTAACCTTGCTATTCTGCTGAATGTTTCAGTGGCACCAAACACACATAATATCCCAAACAATATACCTGAGTAGTTTCAGGTGAAGGGTTGGCCCACAGCTCAAACTACTGACACAAAACAGAGATTGCACAAATTTTCCCTAATGGAGTTTGCATAATATAAATGTGTCATATAGAGCTGTTATCAAACAATCATATGTCACAAAATTCATGTGTTGAAGTAAGTTCCAATTTCCCTTCTGACTATGTTTGGAGTTAATCCCTGCAGGGAAATAACATGTATAAAGGACACGCACAGATGGGCTCTGCTACCAGAGCTCACTCTCCCTGCAGGACCGGAGGAGAGACCAGGTGAGGACACACTGAGAAGGCACCAGCTCTGATGGAAAGTAGCCCTCACCACCCACGGGATCCACTGTGACTTTATCCTAGACTTTCTGGCCTCCAGGACTGTGGGAAATAAATCCCTGGTGTTTATAAGCCACCCAGTCTATGGTATTCTGTTATAGAAGCTTGAACACACTAAGACAAATTGGCAAAGATAGGATCAAAAGCAAGTCTGATTTGATAGCATATTACTTTAAATTTTGTTCAGCTATCAAATCAGAAGTTCGTAAGAAACAATAAACACACACATTATTTCCAAGCAGAGGTGCAGCGGTGTTTATGAGGCATGTCTCTCTCTCAAGTATTCAGCTTGTAGTAAAATTTTTTTAAAAGGTTCCCTCATCCTGGTTGCATTAAAAAAATGTCAAATGTCTATTACAGATGGATTCCTGGAGATGATACTCCCATGATGCAGACTCCACATCCTTAGACAAGGACACCTGTTCCGCGTCCCCTTAGCTGTATTGTGGTGGTGGTTGCTATTGTTTTGTCTTACTGTTGGGGTTTGGGCTACTTGTAGCCTGCTTTTATGCTCTTGCCTCGGAATCCCTCAATATCACAGCTGAAACAATTAGTTCTCCCCTTTATTTCAGCCCTATATCATCCTCTGACTCTACTTCTCTCTCTGGGTTGGATTCTTAGCGTTTAACCGGCTAAGAATCGATAGCTTCCTTGTGGTTTTGGTCTCAGTCTAAAAACTGAGCTTATCTCCAGATTCTTCTTTTTGTGTCTTTTGCATCAAATAATCTGTTAAAAGTGAACAGAATCATTCCCAACATGGCAAAAAATGTTAGAGCTGGGAAGAGTGTTAGGAGAAATAGCTTATGGCCATCACTTTATGCTTGAAGTTATAGAAACACAGTGCAGCTTCCGCCATACTCAGCATCTAGACCAGAGTGCAGGCTGCAGTGCTCCCCTGGGGCTCCTTCTCCACGCAGCCGACGCTGGTTGTGCCTCTGGGTTCCTAGATTCTTGTCTATCAGCTGGTTTGGGGCTGTGACAATGTATTCACCAATCTAAGTCAAAAAGAGGAAAATTAAAACAAAATAACAGCATTGCTACAAAATATATTTACACCCATTATAGAAACATAATGTAGACCATGATTCCTGTTAATTTTGAAGTAAAATAGTATTTCTTGTGTGGTTTGATGTGATAGCAGGTTGCAATGTGGTTTTTGAATGTTTAAAAACATAATTTCTGAAAGATAGATGGATATACGAAAGTCTACATTCATGAGATACCAAGCACTCAATGAAGAAAGAGTGGAAAGCCTTAAAGCCTGACTGGAAAATGAGAGTGAGCCGGCACATTAAATAAATGTGTTAATATAGGATTTCAAAATAAAGGAAGAAATGCCTATGTAAAAAAAAAATGACCAATACAACTCAATTGTGCAGAAAGTAAAATAAAATAAAATCCAGCCTTGAAATAGGTTGTAAATGCATTATTGAAACACAAAATAAAATCTGTACTTTCATCTCTGTTCTCAATGTCAAGTTTGAATATTCATAAGTATAAAATATAAGATTAAGATATAATAATATATAAAATAGAACTAAAATAGACAAAGGGAAATATATGCATGAGGAATTTGATCTCCAGTGAGAAATTACATTACTTTATACATATTAAATAACATTTATTTTTACAGTGAACATAACATTGCATTACACTGAAAAAAATTTAACATTTCCCAATAAATGTAACTTTCTGGTTTCACAGTCATACCTGATTATATTACGTTCCATCGATTATTTAGTTTTCTTTAAATGAAATTGCTATGTTTAGAAAACGATATTGTTTTATTTTGGCATTTACATTTTAAGTTGTTTTTTCTGAGAGTTGACTTTGAGTTTCCTTCTGGTACCTGCCATTCTTTTGCCTTGAATGCTTTCCTCTCCCCCCCAGACTCCTTCCTGGAATAATCTCTTACATCTTACCTTTGATGCCACTTCTTCTAGAAGTCTCTAATTTCCCCCAAAGACTAAGTTAGACACTGTGACCATCACACGATGGTGAGCCTGGCCGTGCGTTTTCGGTGCCTGCCTGCCCACCCCTCAGCCCTGTGAGGGCAAGAGCTTCATCTTCATTCGGTCGCAGCCCCAACAGCCATAGCTCCAAATTTGCTACACAAAAGGGACTAAAATGGATACTGTCTGTGAAAGCAGAAGATAAACTACATTGTTAAACACACTCCTTTAAAAACATCTTCTTAGGTAGGGCTGGAATTGGAGCGCAGATGGAACTGCACAGTCCTACAATTTAACTCTGAGTGATCTACTGGCCCTTGGCAAATGCCTATTAAATAGGCATGTTAAAAGATAACATAAAAGATATTTCTTCATCTGTTTCTGTCTTTGCGAGCCACTGTTTTTATTTCCTCTCTTCATACCTTTGTCTGCTCCTCCCCAAGTCTACCTTCTTTAAGTCTACAAGCATATTCGTGACGTCTCTATGCTTAAACTCAATGAAATAATCCTGGGACCACAATTCTCTTTCTATCACTTACCAAAATCTAACTCAAGAGTAACATATTTTTAATACATTCACACACATATTCCATTCACTTTTCCACAAATGAAAGGTGGTATCACTACCAAAGTATCCGAGCTCCACAAACACACATGGGGCCAGGATGCTCCGTCTTCCTCCTCCTGCCTCTGCGTTATCTCTTTTCTCTTGATGTTGGACCTTTCTGAAGTTACAACATTTAGCCCACCCAGTTCCACATGCCAAATTTTTATAGCTAAGATCCTTATAAGCATAAAACAAAGCTCTCAATATACAAAAGACACCAACCAACTTCTAGATCAGTACAGAATGACTCTCATCCTTTTTTATCCACCTTGACACAAACATTTTCACTTATTAGTTCCGTGTCAGTCCAAACTTATGTTAATTTTTATATCACTTAGAATTTTGTGGCTCCAAGCGATACACACTTTATCCAACTAAATCAAACAAAGGAGGTTTTCATTGAAAGAAATGAGATGGGTGGTCATGTCAACGGCGCAGACCTCAGGGATGGCAAGTGAAGGACAGCTTTAGGGGCCGAATAGCAACATTTAATACAGATTCTCATGGGATCTTCCTAAAGATAAATCCTCTCCTATCATTTTCAAGCCCTTTAATTTCAGAATCACATTTCAGAGAGATTCTGATGTGTTAAGTTCTGAATATGCGCCCAGCCTTTCACAGCTCTATTGAGAGCACCACTGTGGGCACATTGAGGAAAAGGGAGTCCCTTTCTGGGTAGGCAAAGCATCTGCTGCTGCTGATAGCCACTGAATTTTACTTCCCTCCTACGTGCCAATGCCGCCTTCTTTATTTCATTAAAATTTGTTATCACGCTTTTCTTTGTCATTACCTTTTGCACATAATTCGGTTACACGCTTCTAGTGAGTCTTTCAATTTTTTGACCATCCATTTTCTTCTCCTTCTCTGCCCCCCACTTTCTCCTCCTCAGTCTTTCCTCATTTCTCCCTTTTTTGATCATCTCACCAATCTGTACTGCGAATCTCATCTTCTGTCTCCACATGATGTCAAATTCCTACTTCTAGTCCTCCTTCCTTTTTAATTGCCACCCACATTTACAGCTTGTGCTCTGTACGTCCATAATGAATATCTTGGATGGTCGTCACAGGAGGTCTGACAATTAAGTTGGCCAACTGGTCGCCATGTGGGTAGGTTGGCAGCACTGTACAAAGAGCGTGTGTCTGTCAGCGTCTCACAGCTGTGCTCATGGCATCTGTGGTGGCATCTTGTGAGTGGCGTTCATTACCACTGCATGTTTTGTGTGTCATAAGAGGACAGCTCTGATGGCCACTCCAGAAAAAGAGTTCCAAAATTGTGTTGAAGGCTGGATAGGCACTGGGGTCAGGGCCCAGCTTCCCAAGGAGAGGGCTTTGAAGATGACCAGGCTGGTGTTCAGCAATGAGACCTCATATATGGGAGACACTATTACTTGATGAAATAAATCAGAGAACTCAGATATAGGTATAGTGGGATTCAGAAAAAAACAACTGAAACCAAGATTTTCAAATATATAAGCAGAGTTCAATATTTACAAGAGGTTACCTCGTCTGAAGATTTTCCTTGTTTTCAAGATGTGTCTCTTCCCTTTCGTGATATTCTCAGCCTTACACTGTGGAAATAGTGTCTTTGATCCACATACTTCCAGTGACCTACTTCTTTAATCATTCCTTATAAGCCTAAACTTCTGTTTCTTTTCAGTTTTCTTTTAACACCTCTTTCTAGTCAAAGCTCACTTTATCTCCTTGTCACAACTGTTTCCCCAGCTGTTACTGAACCTTCCTATCTGAGCAGTTTAGTTTGCAAAAGTTTTTTTTTTTTTTTTAAATCATCTAATGTGGCCCTCTCCAAAGTTGCTTCCAAAACTCATACAAAATACAGAAGGTGCCAGAAAAATATATACCCATTTTAAGAAAGTGAAAAACTATTCATATTGTAATATTTAAGTTACATTTAACTTCTGCAACCTCAAGAAATGTAACAAACATTATCACTGTATGGTGAGTATCACAATTTTAATATAGTCTTTTCCTTTCTTAAAGAGTGTATACGATTTTTGGCACTCACTTGGTAAAGGGTAACTAGAAGCACTTTACTAAGTAAGTTATACCACTGATTAAGTATTTTAATAAATTGCAAACCCTACACCAAATTTAACTAAATGAGAATTATTGGAAATCAAATAGATGTCCCCTGTAGGCTGATAATCACATTGACAGGTCACACTGCTCTCCTGTTGCAGGGCTTAGGGCATGAGCATCTGCCTTGGAAACAATGATGACTGCCTTTCCTGAGACTGGTGGTCAGTTACCTCAGGTAACCTGCAGAGAGAGCCCCTGCTGTGGAGCATGGCTAGGAAGGTTAGCTCCATGATCCACTCTGGAACAGCTCGTTCTGCCTTTGTTATGCTTGTTTTTTCTCTATGTTTCCTGTTCTCTATTTTGTTTCTTTCTCTCTTCTCTTTATGTTCTTGGGCACATCTATTAATCAAGTTTTATTGAGTGTCTACTGTTTGTCACATGTGGTCACAATATTAAGCACAACAAAATCTTTACCTTTAAGAAGGTCTCAGAGTAATGGCAGAGGCACTGCTGAAAAAGTATGTCTAAAGGACTGTTGGCTGATTTAAAGAAAAATGACTTTAACATAATGATGCATTCTATAAAGATTTCCAAAAGAAAAACATCATACTTACCATCCTGGTGATTGTCTGAGCACTATGGTCATCACTAGTTCACAGTGAGGCAGCGGATGTGAGAGCAGTTCAGGGGCATTGCCAGGTTTATGTACCCAGTGAATGCAAAGAGCTGGTTTTTAGTTTCCTGACATTCTTTTTACTTCTGCATCAGAGTTGTGCTCTCAAAAATACTAGTTGATCATCAAATCCTTCCAGGGGAGAACACGGGGAGGTAATGTTGGCACACACTTGTGTGTGCAAGCATGTGCACACTCACTCGCACACATTCCACATCTCTGAGTGACATTTTACAAAGTAGGAATTTGGAGCAGAAAATACAAACCTAAGCAGTTGAGAAAATATGGGATTATAAGAAAATGGTTTTGTTGTATTCAACATGAAGTTCATGTTCATCAATTTAAAAATTGTGTAATCTGGCTCGGCGCCTGTGGCTCAAGCGGCTAAGGCGTCAGCCACATACACCTAATGTGGTGGGTTCGAATCCCCAGCCCGGGCCCGCCAAACAACAATGACGGCTGCAACCAAAAAATGGCCAGGCATTGTGGCGGGCGCCTGTAGTCCCAGCTACTTGGAAGGCTGAGGCAGGAGACTCGCTTGAGCCCAGGAGTTGGAGGTTGCTGTGAGCGTGATGCCATGGCACTCTACCCAGGGGGATAGCTTGAGGCTCCGTCTCAAAAAAAAAAAAAAAAAAAAAAGTTGCGTAATCTGCTGGTGTCCCCCCAGGCATCTGTGCAAGGAGCTTGCAGAGAGAAAGTGTCTGTGCAGAAAGGAAACAAGCCAACGTGTTGTGTTATGATCAGTTCTATTAACAGGCAGGGCCCCTACGAGCAGAGGAAAGGTGAAGAAAATTGTCTTATTCTATTTATGGGTAGAAGAGGTGAGTGGTAAGCAAGTTTTAGCAGAGAGGATGATTTTTAAACAGAGTTTTGAGACATTAACAGTGAATAAAAGTTACTTATCTGACAAGTGAGGAGCCACTGTTGTATGTTGCATCATGTGCCAGACAAGCTCAATTGTTCAAATCCAGCTTATTGATAATATTTTTAGGCACTCCTAAGTGGCCACTAGGCAATTTTTAAGAATCTTAAAGGTCTCCAAATAATTCCTGTGCTCAATATTTAACCATCCTCATGTAATTTATGGACCGTAACTACACACTGTCACTCAGCTGACAAGAGGAAGGTTGTTAATTGCTGTGTTCTCCTCGCTCTGCCAGTGAAATCTCCAGTTACGGAGTCGTTGGGACACAGCCTGCTCACCACCATGCCAAGAACTCCAGAGCTGGAGCAGGGACTGGCCATTGTCATATTTATTATTTAGTCTGTCTTTTTTTTTTTTTTAAGAAGTCATTGGTCAGTGATCATGACAACTCTCCAGCCTTCCAAAATGGAAAGCACTCTCACTCATCTGATTTTACAATCTCTCTTATTTCCTAGATAGATCGGACATTTAGCTGATTAATAGATTTTTCACTTTTCGGGTGTCACATCACATGATGTATTTTCTCCTTGGATAACACATCGTATTGAACCAGCAACAGTCAGCCATTCAACTATGTTATCTTCCCTCCGAGGGGGTTACCTGGCTTGTATTCTTCTCAGTTACTGGGGAAGAAATAATTACTCATCTCCCAGCTCCTTTGATGAGTTCACAGGGCATACAGTGTAGCCCTGGTTTCCATTACAGACGGAGACAACTCTTATTTATTACCTTTGTAGGTCAAGGCGTAGTTCTGCATGATGCAGAAGTCAAGTCAGGACTTAAATTACTGCCTGTAAGTAAGACTCATTAACCGCGGTGACCTGAGAGCACTTCCAATTTCAGATGCTGCCCAGTGAGGACAGTCCTTATATTAATCCTGTGGCCGCTGGGGTTTCTGCTTCTTCTTGCTTTTTCCTCGGTGAGATTAATATTTGTGACTCCCCAGGGCTGAAAGAGCAGCTCTTGCACCATCCACCATATTCACTCTTTTTTTTTTCAGTCTGACACTGCGATTTGATATTTATGTTAAATGAGAAAGAGAAACATTCATCAAGAAATTAAATTTTGGTATTCTGAGGAATCATGTGAAATGCAGTAGAAATTGACATTGCTTGTTCTAAAAAATGCTCAGTGAGGTGTCACTCTGGGAGATCATTTATGCAAACACTTCAGTCACATATTCTAAAATAAATATTATAATTTTAAATTAAAAAAATTCAGATTAAAGTGTGCTAAAAGATCGCCAAATGTATAGTAAGTTGTTTTCATAGCACCCGAACTTACCTCATATAAATTATACATATTTTCTTTCCTTAGAGAAAAGGGACAAATTTTCAGGGCAGTGTAAACTGTGTAATCTTTTACACAGTTCTTGTAAAAGACAGAAAATAAGGCATCTTTATATTCATAAAACTAATCAATAGAGGTGTCCTTTCTGTGTATTATAATGAAATGCATATAATAGGAAGCTGAATTTAATCTGAAAGTCAAGATGGTTTAAGTGATATAAAAGAATATTACAAGTGAAAAATGAAATAATACCAACATCAATTTTTAGCTGCCATTGTCATTTTCATTCTTTTTCTGAGAATAACGCATAAAACCAGGCGTGATACTCACCGACAGGGAAAGATGTATGTGTGTGTACATAGACTTGTTTATGTGAGGACCAATTTCACAGGATTATAAATCTACTTCTTTCTCAGTTCTTCCACAACAAACTGTCATTTGTATGAGGTTCTAAGAATGCCCTGGACACACGTATATGTCCTAATGCAACATTCATTCCTTTACCTATAAATACGCACTGCAGCTACACCGTGGCTATGAGTGAGCCCCACAGCACTGGGGTTTCTGATGGAACTCCTGCCTTGTCTGGAAAAAGAAGAGCTGATGCCAAGGCAGTAGCAGAATTTCTTCCTGAGTTCTCTGTTGTGATTAGTCTTGTTGAAAGGCAAAAATATCTCTAAAATGAGCATGATCAGAGAGAATATTAACTAGGAGAAGTGGACGGCATACAGTATGGTTTAGACACCACAAGCTCCAGACTACCAACGTGATAACTTCTCCTTAGACTAAATTTTTATTCCTAGTCCCCAGGAAAATCAAGTGTTTATGCAGAAGGCATTTATGGAGTAAAGGCCAAGTTCTAAATATCTGATAAATATAAATGTGTTCATCCATAGGGTTCCATCTTTCATGAGGTTTACGATCTGGCCCAGAAGGCAGAACTAAGATGCATAATATACCTGGAGAATGAATGAAGATTAGACAGTGTGGGACTCAGTCCTGTACAGAGTTCAGATGCAGAAATACCTGGAGAATGACTGAAGGTTAGGCAGTGTGGGACTCTGTCTTGTACAGAGTTCAGATGCAGAAATACCTGGAGAATGACTGAAGGTTAGGCAGTGTGGGACTCAGTCCTGTACAGAGTTCAGATGCAGAAAATGCCTGGAGAATGACTGAAGGTTAGGCAGTGTGGGACTCAGTCCTGTACAGAGTTCAGATGATAAAATACCTGGAGAATGACTGAAGGTTAGGCAGCGTGGGACTCTGTCCTGTACAGAGTTCAGATGTAGAAATACCTGGAGAATGACTGAAGGTTAGGCAGTGTGGGACTCAGTCTTGTACAGAGTTCAGATGTAGAAATACCTGGAGAATGACTGAAGGTTAGGCAGCGTGGGACTCAGTCCTGTACAGAGTTCAGATGCAGAAATACCTGGAGAATGACTGAAGGTTAGGCAGTGTGGGACTCAAAATATTGGGAAGGATAAGCCAAGTTCCGATCTGATGCTGGAGAACTCTTATGTCAACACATGAATGATTTTTGGTCTTTACACCACTGTGTTTTGAGCAGTGCTGTAGAAGGTTAGGAAGGTAACGGTGACCCCGGGTCAAGGTAGCAAGCTAGAAACTTTACAGTAATCCAGGACCATGATCATTAATTTCACTGTCTGGAAACTAGAACACTGTCTGCCTCACATTGTTTTCAATAACAATGTTTTTCCTTTTGAATTAATATTGAATGCACTCGTCCTTCCTGAGTCCCTGGGATTTTGAAAGGATCAGATAGAAAGTACTTTTAAAGCCATAAAGCACAATCCAAATATGAGGTGTTATTGTATTAGATGAGAATAAGACGACTAGATGTAGGAGATATTGGAAGCATTTCCAAGATTTGAAAACAAAGAGAACACAAAAGCTCATGTCCTTGCCAAAGACTAAAAAGTGGCCTTGTTCTGACGAGAACAATAGGACATGTATTTCCAAAATAGTCAAATTACACGTGAAACAGGAGCATGTTTTAGAGACAATGTTTCACGGGGTGAGGCTTCAGTGAGAGTTGAGAATATAACATAAATGGTAATAAGAAGATGCGTTTATTGTTTAAGGTGTGCCGGGTATAATGACAATCACATTATGGTAATCATGTTATTATCTCCTGTAGTTCTGCTATAGCTTTGAAAGATACATATTGTTATGTGTTGTCAGCCTAATCCCGAGGGTCACATCCCCTCAGTGGTGGAGTCAGGATTCCTAACTAGCCAGTGTGAGCTAGGGTCTGCCCACATGCTACACCATGCAAAAGGAGGCATGGTCGAGTGGGAATTCAGCTCACCCAGATAATTTGATTCCTGGAGAATAAAATCCACCTCTCTAAACAGGGCCTTGGCCTTTCCCCATTACCTAGGTTCCCTGAAGATGAAGAATAGAAATGTCAGAGACTCAGTGCTTAGGGAGAAGGAGGAAAAATTAAAAGTATAATGCCCTGAAAAACAGAATCCCCCATGTTCGTTACAGTGTGCTTGTGTGTAAGTGCATTGTCTGAGGCATGGATTAATTAAAGAAAAAGTGGACATAGGAAATTAGGAGGCCAGACGAGTAGATGGTATGAATATATGGCTTGTGTAAATCGGAAATTCTCAATTGGGGTAATTTTATCTCCTATGCTCTGTTTGTCAAAGTCTGGAAAAGCTTTTTGTTGTCACAGCTGGGCCAGGGAAGCTACTAGCAGCTAGTGGGTAGAGAGAGGAGTGGTGCAAACGCCCTGCCATGCACAGAGGACGGCTCCACAGCAGTTGGTCATCCAGGCCCACGCGTGAGTACAGCTGAGTTGAGAAGTTTTGCTATGGATGCATCCACAGACCAGATCCTAGCTCTCTGAGCAAAAGTGAATGTTATGCTGAAATACTCTGGACATGTAGGGAAAGAACACGGAATGTGAGGGTCATGAAGTACCAAATCTACGGATGTTGATGTCAGACTCATCTCAGGCATCTCTAGAGCTTCTTCTCGGCTACACGTCTCCCTGACACTTGGCTGCTTTGCTCAGCCTTAACTGATGCTTAAAGGTCGTACCTTGTTAAGCCCGCGTAATTCCACACGGCAGATACTAACCAGCTTCATTCATTGTGTCTCTAGCTCATTTCCCCTTATTCACCGAATAAAGTCCCAGGCCACAGGTGGAGTCTCCAATCTCAGAAGATGGTGACAGTGGCACAGGTGTGCATGCTGGGCATCTAGGGGTCTCTTACGGAGCAGGGACCAGTGTGAGACGGAACCTGCTTCCTATCCTGTCCCCTGCTTGCTCCTCTCTTTTGCTACATCAGAGTTTTGTCGTCCAGTAGAGGATTGGGAACAAAGCTGTGTCTAACTCTCTGTTTGCTATTTCTCTTAGTCTCCTGGGCTAAGAGAAAGAATAGTCTTAATATTTGCCAAAGAACTCGCAAGGTAGACTATATTCAGCGTTTCAATGTCACAATGTATTGGCAATTACTAAATCCATGAAGACTTATTCTTCACATTTTAATGGCCATGTGAAATAGCAAAAATGGAAAAATAATAATTCTGGATGCTAGGAAGCCTATGAACATACAGAAATGCTGCATTAGAATTCTGGAAATCAGTACCTAAAAGAAGGAGGAAAAATTGTAGCGTCATCTGTCCTAAGGACCAGCTGGAGCCAACTAAGAGTGTTATTTGAACAGTCCAGACCAACAAAAATTCTCACATATAACTTTCTTAAATATGTTTGTGTAACTCCCCCTAAAAGAGTATTCTGTTAAGGCCACTAAGTAAGTAAGAACAAGGTTATATGAAACAATATTACAGTTCTATCATATGTCCTAGTTGCAATAATTTTTACTAAAAATACAGAAAACTGATTTTCCATCAAACAGTTTCAGGGTTCATTCCCATGTATATGAAGATCTCGGAGCATCTCCAGTGGCTGCTGGGGAATCATCTGCCTGACTGTCGTCTGTGACGTTCTTGCCATTTTCCATTTCTCATTTTCCTGTCTGCACTAAGGCAGTTATTGATTAACTTGCAAACATGGCGATGTCATCCACCTGTACTTGAAAGAAAATTCAGTCAAACCAATTTATCCCTAACATGGAATCACATTCCTTAACTTGCAAACATGTCTATGTTATCCAACTGTAACTAAAAGAAAATTCAGTCAAACCAATCTATCCCTAACATGGAATCACATTCCTTGAGATTATTGAAGTATGATATATTTTCCAGCCAAAGAATTAATATACGTGCACTTTCCCCTCCATGCTGATGAAGAGTCTATGGGCTTTTGCTCTGCAAGAGCAGGATTGCCTGTTGCATTAAATGTCACACATAAATATTCATGCAATAAAGGCTGAGTATTTATTTAAGCCCTCGGAAGAGTCAAGTGTTTGCCTGAGAAATCTGTTACTTATCTTTCTTGTTATGGTGCATCTAACTTAAGGGAACACAGCCACTGATCAAATGATAGGCTATGTTTCACCCAAGAGGAGTGTGAGTGCGAAGAAAAAGGTTTTCCTGTCAATTAACTTTGGGCAACTATTCACACAGAATTGAAAGTAAAACTGCTAATTTTGTCATTGAGCTTCATATGAAATTGTGTTATTAACACATACAATTAAGTATGACTTCTTCTGTTATCCTTTATTGGCAGAAGTGTTGGGTTCCAGAAATGCTTTCTGTTACTCTGGTTGGAGCAATGAAAACCCCTAAAATTATTTATTATTTGCCTTTTAACATTCTCTGCCACTTTAAGTGGGGAGAGCAAGATGAGTCTTAGCTGCAGGGAGAAAAACCCCTTTGCTGTGTTTGATTATGATGTTGAATCTGCTAACTATATTGACCCAAATCATTAGAGTTCATATATAATTCACTTATTCAGACTTTCATATATGTAGCCACAAAAAAATTAGTGCAGGTAATAATAATTATAGTGGTGTTTTCAGTTTTAAAGTATGAATGAGGTTACTGTGTTATTCTGTATGCCATTTCTTATAAAGTCAGAGTATAAAATAGGATAGAAATAAAATATCACTATGAGGAATTTTTCTTAATGAAATATTGAAGAAGTTGGTGGTGACTTGGAAGGGTCTATTTACTATGTCATAGTAAGCATAGTCCTAGAAACAGGTGATGACAATATATTTTGTTATTTTTCCATATTAATTGTTCCTCGTCTCTGTAGCTTCTGAACTGCTATAATAATGATTCTAAATACTACTAATTTCCTTCATGGTATCTAAAACTGATGAGCTAGAATATTTTTATGTGGTTCTTTCTTCTTAGAGTCAGGTTGAGCTATATATTAATTATAACATGGAATTTATTTTTTTCTTTCAATTTTCAGTTATTAAGGATGATGTCTTAAAAATGTTTAGGAAATGCAAAAATTTTTGGAACACATAGATACTTCATCTGTATGTGTAATTACCTCAAAAACTGATACTTAATATCTATTTATTCACCTGAATTCTGTTTCTCAGGCCCTGGAGAGAGAAGAGCAAACACAGCACACACCTTCTATCTCCGTTACGCTCACGGTGGCGCAGGCTCTTGGCCTTATCTGCAGTAGAACGCTTATTGTGTTACCATTACCTACAAGGTCTCCTACAAATACAGAGGACTCTCCATAGTTGAGCTACTCCATGCATCGACCACCTCCTTACGCCGCTGGCCTAGTTTTCACAGACCAGACATACGCATGTCAGTGCAGGAGGCCTCGTTCCTGTGTTGAGCACAGGATAGGGTTGGCCACGGTGGCAGAGCACGCCTATTTATCAGCATCATGAACACATAGGTGCAGTCGTAGATCTTGCTTTCCAAAGGACATTCTTTAAGATAATAGAGTCAAGGGGCATAAAAGATACATTAACACAGGACCAACTAGACTGTTAAGATAAAAAGAATTAGACCGTGATGAGGAGGCTGCAAGTTTGTCATTGAAATGAGTTTTACAAGGTTAATGTCCCTTCTTCATGGCGTATTTTGGCCAGCGTTTCATCCGTGCCATGTGCATTGGTTTCTACCCAATCACTCCTTGAACTTTGCTCCATTTAGGTTGCTCATGGGTTTCACAAGGAAAGTTTAATATTTTTTAAATCCCCAAATATAACTACTTGAAAGCATTTCTCAATATTCTTTAAATCAGTTGAACTATAACATATTCTGGGGACATCTGTCCATTAATTCAGATTTCAGGTAAGTTTTTAAAATGTGATCATTTTATACGTATAGATCTAGGGGTATACATTCAACTGAAATGACACTGGCTCATCCTTCTCATCTACTCTGAAGAGACTGAGGGATGACGTTAGGATAAAACTTTTAAAATGAGCTAAAGAACAGAGGCTCCAGAAAGTACAAACAATAGTGATCTTTTATTTTCTAAAGAAATTTGAGATTTGGCATATATAATTTATACAGATGATTTACCAACTGTAACCTGTGAAATTTAACATCCGCTCTTAAGTCTTTCAACAATAATTTTAATAAAACTATGTAAGATTTTATGTGGTGCTTGTGTCTGGCAATAAAGTGGTCACTAGACTCTGGCTCTTTGGGGGTAGTGAACACTCTGTTTAAAGATGCAGTATTTCAAAGAAAAACTACTTTGGCCTCCATATTGAATCATGACAATTTGAAAATAGTTTTCTTCTTTTTTAAAGCTTAGGCAACTTTATATGTTTTGAACTTTGGTATAGGAAGCTCTTTGAACTAAAATATGTTAAAAATAAAACATGCATTTGTTATCCTAGACCATTCAGGGCTCACTGCAACTCCATGCATGTTTGTGCTCAGATAAAACGAATAGGCTTACCTTCACATTCACGTTAGCCGAGTTTATAAGTCAGTACATACTAAAAGCGTCACAGCTAATCAGTGGGCTTCTGTCCCTGTGTGTTTTTAAGTCACACTTATGTCAAATGTCAGCTGAGGAAGCTAGTATAAGATGCTGCGGAGTGAGAGTGGTGGTTGACACCTGATCAAAAAGCCCAAAGGCCCATAAAGCAAATTGCATTTAACAACAACCAGAAGGTATAACTAAGAGGCTCCACGGAATGTGATGGTGGACAACACAGAGAGAGAGAGATAGAATATTAGACTGCCATTTAATCTATTATTGCTAACTCTGTAAGCATGAATGGTTTAAGTTATTTTTAATAGACATTTTTCTAGAATGATTTTACCATATGTATGCTGATATATATATGTATATAAATACATCTTTAATGTTAAAAAAACAGATTCCAATTAAAACTAACTTTGCTATAAAATTGAGGTTCTCAAAAATCTATATTATCATCTTAATTTTGTATGCTGTTGTATTTATAGGCATGGTCAGCCAGCATTTTACTATAAATCACTTATATGAAGCTGATTACACCAAATAAAGAAACGTATTCCTGATAATAACTAAAAAGTACTTAAGATCAATTAATATTCCAAAATTAATTAGAACGTATTTCACAGCTCAGGAATCTCACAAATGAAGTCCTCGCAGAGAAAAGGCAAGATGAGACATTCTGGTGACAGGATAATCAGTGCATGCTGGATCTGCTTTGTATTCTGTAGCAGGGGAATATTTTAACACCGGGGAAATGTATTTCTTGGAGAGGTCTTACTGAAACTCGAAGGAGAGGCGTAGCTTTGTCAGGTATGAGAGGAATTAACCACGTTGCTGTGAGTCAGAGTCTTTTGGAAGAAAGTTTATTTTAGACTCTGAATTATGGGATGATTTAGACATATGCCTGAAGGGAAAAAACAGTGCTTTTTCAGAAGGTGTCACATGGAAAACTGTTTTCTCAGACTACGTAGGTAGAAAGTCTCCACAGATGGGTGCCTATTCCCGCATGCTCACGCCGTTCCCTTCTCCAAAACAGAGCCCGACCCCTGCATACGGGCTGGCCTTGGGGCTGCTCTGACAAGCAGAATGGTGGAGAGTGACTTTCAAGGCTTCCAGAGCCCAACACTTGGGATGATTGACAGTTCCTAATTCTTGAAAAGCTGCTTCTTAGAATCCAGCCTTCTTACTAGTAGGAGGTCCAAGCAACCAAATGGAGAGGTCCTGGTGGAATTCTCGGCCAACAGCTGGCACCCACTTCCAACCACTCAAGAGACGAGTTTGGTCCTTTGGGCCATCTCAGTTCTCTGGTGCCCACCGCATAAAGAGAAGAAGTGCCTAGGCAATCTGTAGAATAAGAGATAAAACACACTCTGCTGTTATTTAAAGCTGGGGGATGTTTGTCACACAGCCATAGATAACAAAGACAACCTTTTGAATTATAAATTTTGAATTATAAACAGTGCCTATGTTAGGCATTGAGTAAGATTATTGTGAATTATATAAACAATTTGAATTATAAGACAAATTTTGAATTATAAACAATGCCTATGTTAGGCAATGCCTAAAATGATTGTTTTGTTGATGTTTTCCAATGTGAGTTTACTATAAACTGTCTTGGGGAATTTCAAAACCTACAAAACTTTCAAGACTTATTTTGAGGAAGGAAAAATCAGTTAAGTAGTGATTTTCTAGAATTAAGAATCAAACTCTTCAAGAGACAGGCAATTATGAGGAGTATATACTCTGAGAAACCCTGGGAAAGGTACAATTAGAAGTTTTAATTTAGAATCTGGGTAATCATTTGATTGAGAATTACTTATTCTGGCATATTTGGGGATAATTGAATTTGGGGAAGGAGAAATGCAGAATTGTGAGGATAATTCTAGGACGGACAGAGAAGCAGCCAGCACCTCCTGGGTGAGGAGCTCTCCCTTGAATTCCGGTAAGTGTGCTCTGTAGTGAGGCGCACATGTTGGATGGAAATGACGCTTGTCTAGAAGGAAAATCCGCAGTGCACACTGTGATGGACTGGAGGTTCCCAGAGTGGCTTTGATGATCTTGTGCTGAAGGGCACTTTACTCGAGAAGTTCTACACTGTTCAGGAGGGAAAGAATGCCCTGTACACCCCTTACTCTCTGCCCCTGTAAGAATGGCACCTGGAAATACTACCCATAAAGACATGTTCAGGGGGCTTTGACATCAAGTTCAAGAAAAAAGTGTGTCCCATCTTTTATTCAGAAGTTGACACGCTGAAAACTTTTGAAGAAATTCATGATTTTTTCTTCTAAAATTGTTGATTCATGAGAAGGGACACAAAGAAAGGGACTTTAAGGAGGATGAGAGGAAAGTCTGGCCTGCTCAAGGAGGAAGTCTGGAGGGCCTGTAGGACCCTTCACCACTCTATAGATTTTGCCAACAGGGGAAAGAAGGTAACCAATGACCAGAGAAAGAGACAACAATCGATGATCACCAGAAAAGGGAGATACTGCCTAGAGGCCCAGAGAGCCAGTGAAAGACTTGCAACCAATTTCAAACCAAAACAGGGTGTGTCTACTCCGCAGGCCCCGGAGGCCCCAGTCTCTCACTCTTCTCCTTCCTGAGGGGACCCTTTCCGTCTCGCTCTGGATGTGCTCTCAGCTTTCTCCTGTCCCACTGAACCTTGGGCAGGTCACACTTGCCTTCTGTTCATGCTGCCTGTGCTGCTCCAGCTTTATTCTCTTTTTCCACTCACTTTTGCTTTTGATTACTGTCATGCCTTGGTTGGACTTTCTGGCTCAGCCGAGTAATTAAACCAGGTCAGTGGTGTTCAGGGAATTCACTCTTCTAAGTACACAGTGAGTGTAGGTTTCATCATACTTTGTGGTTCAGCCTTTACACAATTCGATTTATCTGCATCTTTACAAGGTATAAAGGTATTTTGCTTGGGTGAGAGTAACAGCCAAAATAAAATACAAATCACTTTATAAATTAGTGCTTTTAATAGTATAGTTTATTTACTGAGGCACATAAAATGTTCTCTTTTGATGGAATTTTATCAACATTACCGTAGTTGTATAAATTTGGGAGCATGAAATAGATATATGCTAATCACACTATATTTAATAAATTTTCTGAGTTTTGGCATTTTTTTCAGGAAACATGGCACATTTTTCTTCAAAATGTCTTAACATAGTAATAGTAAATAGTCAAGGAATACTTTGAAAAGTATAATAGTTTCTGAATATAGTAAATATTCAAGGAATAGTCGAAATAGTTTGGAATAGTTTCTGCTAGAAACTATTATACTTTTCAAAGTATTCCTTGAATATTTACTGTTACTCTAATAACATCTATAACTCTGATATTTACTGTTAATATTTGCTATTAAATATATTGAATATTTACTATTAATATTTAATATTTATATTCTCTATTACTCTAATAACATCTATAATTCTAATATTTACTATTACTTTAATAACATCTCTGCTCCCAAGTAAAATCATTCTAGTGGTTGTCTCCACATCCCTCTGTTTGCACTGGGGGGAAGGTATGTTTGAAGAGGAAATTATTAGCTTAACTTATTGCAGGCTTTGGTGTTCATGTTCCAGCTTATATTTGCTCAGTGTCTATCCGGGAAAATGGAAGAAATGACCATAAAGCATGTTAAGGTGAACATGACCCTCAGGAAACACCATCATCAACTCATGGGCCACCAAGCTTGTAACAGGTCACTTTCTATTGGTTAGTCCTGCCATTTTTGCAGAAGTTTAAATAAAGTAGATATGAAATATTTAGCTCCAAACAGAATGCTTTCTTTATCACAATATGAGCTAGAAGAAATTTTGTTTACATGGATGGAGCTGGAAAATATTCTTCTCAAGAATGGAAGAAAAAGTATCCAATGTACTCAACCCTATTATAAAACTAATTTGTAGCTATCATAGGAAAACTATAACCCAATTTTAGCTCAAGAATATGGGGAAAGGGGAAAGGGAGGGGAGGGGACAGAGGAGGATGGGCGGAGGGAGGGTGATCGGTGGGATCACGCCTATGATCTATCCTATAAGGGTACATGTGAATCTTACTAAATGTAGAATATAAATGTCTTAACACAACAACTAAGAAAATGACATGAAGGCTATGTTAACCAGTGGATGAAAACATTCCAAATTATATATAGAAACAACCCACTATACCCCATGATGGCATTAAGTACACAGCTATGACTTAATAAAAAATAAGATTTTTTTTTGACATTTAAAGAGAAATATTTTGTCTGGAACGAAAATATTTGTTAAATAAATACATAAATAAAACATATTCATTTCAAAAGTGAACGACCTGTTTTTATTTACGTGTTTGAACTAACAAAGTGAGGTATATCTGATACTAGGGGGAAGAAAAAGAGGACTGATGGCTAATGAAAGCCTTGGCCCAGTAGGAAGCACAATTACTGCCATCTAGGAAGTGAAGAAACTATTGTGAATGAAAAAGAATGAGAGTGAAAGGTCCTGGAGAGAGTTAGAAAGGGCGACTGTTTCCTGGTACTTTCTGACTTGAAGACCTTTCCCATGCTTGAAACTCTGGAGACATTAACAAAACTCAACTACTTATTACTGAATTTACATATCTTTAGAGGGAAGTGTAGGGTACCCTCAGGTCTTCCCCAGCTGTGGCCTAAAAATGGGTGAATCTTCCGTGCTACTGCCCAGTTGTCTAAAATGACTTTTTCTAAAGGCAGAGCTCCTTAATTTTCCCACTTCATGAAACAAAGTATGAAATCCAGTAGTCAGACACTTCCCGCCCAATTCAGACATCTGTTTAAACGCCAGAAGGAACGCTGCTAAATGAAACTTCATGAAAATGACCAAAGTATGCACAGACAATGATTGAGTCCTCGGAGTTTGGTATAGAATTTGGAGATGAAAAGTTGAAAATTAACCTGATAACTATATCTGGATAATTTGGGACCAATTACCTTAGTAGCAGCAAGGTAGAAAATGTCAAGGTTGACATGATAACGATGGGGGAATATTAATGGACCAGGCTTGTACTTTTCTTCTGTGAAATTAAAAAAAAAAAATCTTAAGGCTCCCCGTAAGTGGCTGACTGACTGGACTGCCTCTTGGCCAAGAGGACCCCTAAAACTGAGTCGTTAGAGGTAAGAAAGATCAGCCAAGCCTCTTCATGACCCTCCCCTTTCTTAGGGACATCCTTTGTGACTCACTGACAGGCCTAAGGCATTGCAAGACCCAGCCGCAATCTGCATAACAAGCCATTGGAGTCTGTCAGGTACTTTGCCTCTAATTAACAGACCCATTATCTTAACTTTTCCTTTTCACTGACTCCTGGTCTTTAAGACAAAGCTGAACTCTTTCAGCCAACTGTCAGCTAAAGAATCTTTAAACCCACCTATCATTTTTAAGCCTCCCCCACTTCCAGAGATCTCAGTGTTTGGGGCCAAACCAATGTGTTTTCCGTCTATTGATTTATGAGCTCATCTGCAATCCGTCTTCCTAACATGTATAAAACCAAACTCACCCCACCATTGTGAGTCCACTCGCTCAAGGCTTCTTGGGTGTAGCTCCAGGTCATGGTCCTCAAATTTGGCTCAGAATAAACTCCCTTAAATTATTTTACTAGGCCAGGCCTGGTGGCTCATGCCTGTAATCCCAGCACTTGGGAGGCTGAGGTGGGTGGATTTGCCCTGAGCCCACAGGTTTGAGACCAACTTGAGCAAGAGTGAGACCTTGTCTCAAAAACATAGCTGGGTGGCAGGCACCTGTAGTCCCAGCTACTTGGGAGGCTGAGGCGATGCATATATATATATGCTATATATATATATATATATATAAATATATACACATTTTATATATATATATATATATTCTGTTAACATTTCTTGAAGTCTGGAATTCTTCAAGTTCTGGGCTTTTCTACTCTCCATCTCCATGACTACAGCTGCGCATATTTACTGGACAACAAATATATGTCCTAGAATGTGCACAAAGGTGTGGAGATGATGTATAATTATAATCCTGGCCCCTGACTTAAATTTGTCTCCAGTCCGAATAGAAGGAAAGAAAGGAAATTTTTGAACTTCTGCAATCCCCTCTGCATCCCGGCTGGGGCAGGCTAACTTGCCACTCTTCCATGGTTTAAAATTATTCTGCCTGCACTCTCAACTTCAAAATTTATTTGGTCTATGTTCCATTTTTAAGTTTTTTCTTAACTGCACATAGGGCTTTATTCATTGACAATACGGCTGTCAGTGTTAATAGTGGACAGCTTAATGTCTTAGCCTTCTAGTGGAATTATACTTAAAAAAAGATGAGTGTGGACATCTTTTTAAAAACTAGAGCAAATCTCTACCATTTCAATTACGGGTTTCATCTTTATCAGGACAATAGGGAGGGATAGGAGCTTTTTCAGAAAAGAAGAATTTTTCCTTTCACCACTTCCTGTATCCTATGAAAATGCTGATCTTTTTCACAACTTAGTAGCCACCCAGCAACACTTTCTGACACAATACCTGAATCATCCAAACCCCTTAGCCTAAGTTCCTCCGTGTTAAAATTCATGCTGAATTCTGCCTTGCCATCCCTTTGCAACAGAAGAGTAATTTTTAGAATAAATCATCCTTAAAGTTTAAAATTCTCAAACTCTAAGTTTTTAATGAAGGCAATATCATATTCTAAATGATACCTTCCCAAGATTTCTTTTCCAAATCTTTGTTCCACCTGTTACCCACTGCCTTAGCCTTTCCTCCCAGCTTCCTAACAAGTAAAATTTAATAATATTATGCTCTGTATAATGTTGTTATTTTAGGTTCCAAAATTCTGATTCCAATGCGTACTCATGAAAATATAAAACAAGACGTGGCAGAGAAAAAAATTCTCTAAAATGTCAACTAGACATTTGCTATAAGAATTAGTTTTCTATGTTTTAGGTATATTACAAATATTTTAAATTTTAACCACGTAACAACTACAGAATTATCTACACTTTACAAATAGGAAAATTGAAGTTCACAGAATTTTTAAGCAAAATTTTTAAGGAATTTCAGTCAGTAAGTGATAAACTAGAGATTCAAATCCAATTCTTTCCTACTTTATGGCAAAAATTAAGATTTTTCAAAAGCACTAATAATTTATACTTTGCTCCAATGATACTCACCTGAAGTGAAAATAGAGGCACTGTGGTGGAAAGACCTAGGCAGGACACACCTCTGTTAATCACACCTTCGATAATTATTGAATTCTTCTTTTACCATGTAGAGTACATGTGTGTATACATACACGTCATACACACATATAATTTACTAATTAATGTTTTTAAGGTAACAAAAGGATCAGTTTTTTTATATTAAAACTCACACAAACCAAACATCTTACTCTGTATCAAACTTTATTCTTAATTTCAAAAAGATAATCACAGAACAGGTGTGGCACTCCCAGCACAGCTCTGTTCTCCCCACGTGGACCGTGCTACTCTGGCCCAGGTTACTGGCAAGGTCTTTAAGCAATATGTGTGCTTACATCTCTGACTCAGAAAAGACATGTCTGGATAATGAAACACCTCTATTTTATACTCAGAAGATCAAATAATGTACCTGACCTTCTCCAGACTGCCATCTCCATCAATCCATGCATTGCAGGCTTTTGGACAGAATTGGCATTTGTGATTAACAGCATTTTAGCAAGTAGTTTTTTGGGTATTTCTCAGTTCAGTAATTAACAAGTTTATGAGGAAATCCAGGTATATGGAACATACGTGTACATATGCATGTGTGTGTGTACACTTAGGAAGATTCTTTTTTTTTTATTTTGGCAGTTTTTTTGTCCGGGGCCAGGTTTAAACCTGCCACCTCTGGTATATGGGGCTTGTGCCCTACTCTTGGATCTACAGGCTCTGCCCCTTAGGAAGATTCTTATGGAATCCTCACTCTTTGGTGTCATTTACTTGGCTAGTTAGCTGACTCTATTTATTTATTTATTTATTTATTTATTTATTTATTTTCAGACAGAGTCTCACTTTATTGCCCTTGGTAGAGTGCCGTGTCATCACAGTTCACAGCAATGTCCAACTCCTGGGCTTAGGGCGACTCTCTTGCCTCAGCCTCCCAAGTAGCTGGGACTACAGGCGCCTGCCACACTCTTTTTAATTAAATCTCGTATGTTTTCCAATTTGCTGAAAATGAGCCTTAGTGGTTCTTCAGTACAGTGTTTTTCAGACACTCAGGTTCATCCACCCACAAAATCTTTCCAAGGCATCATTCCCTTGTCATCTGTACACTTGTCCTGTGTCACAGGATCCTTCCTTCTTACCTGTGCTCTAGTCTTTGATAGAACTTTGAGTAGTCATTTTCCATTTTAAAATTAGTCTTTTGCAATAATCTGATAAACAATGTTGATTGTGATGATGTACTTATTTTCTATAGTAACCACAGAGAGAAAAGCACTCAAACATACCTGTTTTAAGTTTTCATTAGATATAAAACAACACCTCAGTACATTAGCACATGGACAAGTCTGTAAACCCCTTTCTCCCCCGAAACAAATTAACGTTGACATTGGACTGTAGTTAGTCTCCTTGTTGTACACAATGGGCAGGTTTGTGAAAATCGTGGTGATTTATTGCTAAGATGACAAAAGTGAAAGGTAGAGATGAGGCAGAAAAAAAAAGCAAATATTTTATAATTTATCAAATTTGAGTAGGACCTTAACTTTCTATAATTAGGGGGAAAAAAACATGGCATACAGAAGGGGAGGATTGACGGGCTCTGAGGTAAAGTGTGAGCTTACTTGGTCAAAAATATATCAGAACTCTGGGTGGTGCCTGTGGCTCAAAGGAGTAGGGCGCTGGCCCCATATACAAGAGGTGGTGGGTTCAAACCCCGCCCCGGCCAAAAACCGCAAAAAAAAAAAAAAAAAAAAATCAGAACTCTTCAGCTTATAGAAACATGCTCTACACATCTAACCATGAAAGAATTTTAACTACCTAATATTGCAAATTATCTGGTCCATTAAAATTATAATGAATTGAATGACATCAGTTATATCTACCCAATGATATATCCCTATATACTATATCTAATTTTAATAAAAAGCAATGCAATCTAAGTTTTATTTTATTAAAATGGTTACTTTATTTCTGCAGTGATTATTCCTTTTTTAATAAGAAATATGCATACGTACTTGAAACAATTGATAAAAGTAATGCAATTTTTACTCATTTGAAAATGTGAAAAACTGATGTGAGCTGATTCGAAACAACTTCACTTGTTTAGTAAAGAATAAAAAATATTATAGTTTTTCATTAAACTATCCTGCAATTTTAATTTATTTTAAGTATCTAATACTTAATTTAGAAAATCAACAAATTATTTGTTCGTAAGGAAAGTTTCAAAAGTTCAGAAACTTTTTATAATTTAGTGAGAAATAAAAACCAGCTCATTTTTGCTCCTATGATAGGCGGCCTAGTGGGCGTTCTTTTGTGTTTGTACTCCCACCTTATGGGAAGCTCAATTTTCTATGAGTTGTACTGACTGTACCGAACCATAGTGTCATTAATCTGGATAGTTATACATCCGTCACTTCATTGCTGACTCACTAAATGAGCCTAAGCCTAATCCCGCACTTCATTGTAATTAGCGACTGTATGGTCTTTTCACAATGTTCTCCATGCATACAGCAAAAACCACATTAGGAGGGCGGTGCCTGTGGCTCAAAGGGGTAGGGCGCTGGCCCCATATGCTGGAGGTGGTGGGTTCAAACCCAGCCCTGGCCAAAAACTGCAAAGAAAAAAAAAACCCACATTAGGATAATGTAATGGTTAGGAAACAGTACCAACGACTATAAAACTTTATAGTTTTATTTCAAATATCTTTAAAGCAACTGGAGCTTTAGATCTCAGTGACATCTTCTGTCTCCAGTTGATTGCTACAGGATAATAGACTGTGGCAAAACTTACTCTTAAAACAGGAAATGTAATGAGAACAAGGAAACCAGAATGACGAAGGCAGTCTGAACCTCAGGCTTGTGGCTGTACAAGGCTCTTGTGATTAACCAAGCAGATTTGAGTTATGAGTTACATAGGAGCAAGTTATCGCTTGTGACCAACTAAGGCATCTGCTTTGCTCTCTTTCTCCCTCATCCATCATCCCCATTATGGGAAAAGAAAAATCAGTGAAGAAACTCACAGTGGTATTTTAAACAACTCATTATTTTTCTTTAAATGGGGATTTTTCTAAGGGCTTGCAGGGAAGGTAGCCTAAATGCTTAAAAATAAGACTATATCTTCTCCATTAGTTCAATTTTTATTTAGTTATTGTAGAGCTAGCATTAAGGCATCAATAATTGCTAAACAAGGTATTTGGTAATTTTTTCTATTTTAAAATTATATTTTTAAAAATTTGTTTAAAAAATAATAATTGTAATAATATATTTATTCAATTAATACTTTAGGCAAGATGATATTCTCAGTGTATTTTTTTCCTATTATTATTGTGGCTAAGACTCATAATATGAGGCTTTCTCCCTTAACAAATTTTTATGTGGGAAACACAAGATTGTTTTCTGTAGGCACATGTTAAACTGCAGGTCTCTAGAACTTCTTCATCTTTAATAACAGACACTTTATACCAATGACTCCCCATTTTCTCTGACTCCAGGCTCTAGCACCCCCTGTTCTAATGTCTGTTTCTAGGACTTTATTCTCAATACCTCAAAAAACAGAATAAAAAAATCACAAAGACAGGCAGAAAGAGAGGAAAAGAGACACAAAACTACGCAACCCATAGAAAATAATAATTATGAGTATTAATAATTCCTGTAAATATAAATGGATTAAATTCTCCAGAATGGCTGAATGGATAAAGAAATATGTCTTAATAGCAAGTTATCTACAAGAGACTACTCACTTTAGACTCAAAGACGCACATAGGCTGAAAGTTAAGGTCTGAAAAAAACATTCCATGCAAATGACAACCAGAACAGAACAAGATTAATTCTAATTTTGAGGGGCACAATAGACTTCTAGTCAAAAACTGCCACAAGAGAAAAAGAAGGTTATTACATAATAATAAGAGGAACAATTCATCAGGAAGATTCACCATCTATAAACGTATATGAACCCAACATCAGGGCACCTGGATATATAAAGCAAACACTGTCAGACCAAAGGAAGAAACAGGAGAAGTAAAATAATAGAAGGAGACTTCGGCATCTGACTTTCAACAATGAATACAACATTCAAAGAAATCACTAAGGTAAAAGCAGATCTGAACAACCCCATAGACCAAACGTATCTAACAGGCATGGACAGAGCATTACGTCCACAGCAGCAGAATCACATTCTTCACAAGCACTCAGGATATTTTTCAGAGTAGATCACATATAAGTTCACAGAACAAGCATGATCTATCAGGTATAGAACACAAAGTCTTAATCCTGTAATTGGGTAATTGAGGTGAAGACTATGTTGCTTAGTAGGATGTAAGCACTCCAAGTTGTACAAATAATCAATACATTGAATCCCATAATGGCATACATGTATTTATGATCTATGTATAAATGACTTAATAAAAAAAAAGAAAATGAATTGAAGCCAGATATTAATAGCATAAAGAACACTGAAAAGTTTACGAATGTCTGCAAATTAATGTACTCTTTAAAAAATCAAAAAGTAAGTTAAAAAAATACTGCACATGCACCCCCATGCATTTGTACAGATAAAAATATCTTGAAACAAATCAAAAGAAAAACTTATGAAAACATATAGGATGCAATAAAAGTAGTACAAAGGGAAACTTACAGCACTAAATGTCTACCTTAAAAAAAGCAAACCTCTTTAACTCATTCTAATTACAAACAGTGGATTAGGTAATAAACACAAAATGAAAGGGAAATTACTTATGCCAGTTACAGGAATCATGGAAAAGTTAAATGACTTTTCTAGGAACCTAATTCCCCTGAAAAAGACAACATATTTGGAGCAGAAACATGTCTTTAGAGAAAGAGGAACCAGCGATTGACTAATAAGAGAATTTCAGTAATAGTCAGATAATGAGGAAAATGAAAAATCAAATCATATTTGGGACCGCGATTTTAATATATGTTATGTATTTTGTTGTTGTTTTCACACGCTTGGTGATTAAAGATACTTTTCAAGCACTGTTAGAGAAAAGCATCAAGGCCAAGAAGTAAATTTACCCGTGAGCAGTTTGGAAATGTTGGTATTTACAAACCACTGAGAGCTGTAAATCATTTCTAATACAATTACACCATTGAGAACAGATGTTAAGAATGATTTGATATATACTAGTTTATTAGAATCCTTCATAAAGTTTCAAGAGAAAAGATAAAATATCTGGAGGGATAAAAGGCACATTTTGACACGTAAATTAAAATTTGTTGGATAGTTATGGCATCTATGAGAAGATGAATGGACTAATGGACATTGGTCCGACCACATCATGACAATAAAACTGTGACCCTAAATCTGTAGCAATTTTTTTCAGAAAGCCACATCGCAACTCTGCAGCAATCTGTCTAGAATAATAGGACAGTTGGCTTCCTTATCTGTTGACCTGGTTGTAAGTCAGGACTGACCAGAGAAAGGCAGACATACTCTCAACCTAATACAAGATGCCCAGCTTCTAGATAGTTCACCTCCAGTTTCCCCTTGCCAACAATCTCCAATCAGAACACACCTGTAGCCCATTTATTTATTGATTTATTGATTGATTCAGTCTAAGCCTTCTCCACTCACCTGCCCCTTCCAGTCTCTGCCAGTCATGACAGTGGTGTTGGCCCTCTTGATATAGCGGCAGCTCTGAATAAAAATCCTCGGCTTGTTCTCTTTATTTCCATATTTATAATCAACCATTCCATCTAATAGCTTAGCTTTAAAAACTACTATAGTAGTAGGTTTTGGGCATAGATAGTATGAAAACTGGTTAACTTAATAAAATGAAATCAATGGTTCCACATGGTAATTTAATAACTACCACAAGGAACTATCAGAGATCACATTTCTGGTTGAATCATAAACATTTTAATTAACCCACTGTATGTTTAGACAATCCTGTGTTATTGTTTAGTTTTGAAATTCATTTTGAAGAAGAGGTTTTTTTCCATAGTTATTTAAATGGTTTTGAATTAACCTGTGCTTTGTCATGCATAAGTACCACATATAATGAACCCTGCCATGCAAAACATTTAGAAAATTGTCAATTATGTGCTAATTATCAATAAGATATCTTACTTTCCCTATACTGCATGAACTTAATTCATCTTTGATTATTGAAAAGGCATTTCTACATCATGCATTCTTTCAGGATTCATGCCAAAAATGTTTTGACTACCATTTCCAATAGTTGCATAAAAGTCTAACAAACGTAGAAAATGTATAGACATACCTGAAACAGGAAGGGAATGCATGCTGTTTGTAAAGCCATAGCTAAGTTACCGAGCAATTAGAAGAAAATATCCAAAGAAGTCGTAACAGTGCTTTAAGCACCACTAAAGGTCACTCAACAGTGATGTATCCAAACCATTTCAGGTTGAAAATACCTCTGTGAGCTTCTCAGCATGTGTATGAAGACCAACAGGGAGGGTGAAACCAGGTTAAGCAATGCTAATGCCCAGATGACAGTATCTATCACCCTAAAAGCCACTATCACAATCACACAGCCTATTATAGCTTCTTCTTGTGTATAAAAGGACAAGTAAATTGTCAGTAGGATATGATAAATTAGTGCTTTTTTTGCAGGTTATTTTAGGAGAAACAATATATATTTTATGTATCTTAACATAAGGAATACTTTATTTGTAAGAAAAATAATTGAATTATTTTGAATAATTATGATTTTAACAAGTGCTAGAGTTTACTTCTCATTTTCACCAAAGATATAAAATAAAATGACATAGTGGAAAACCTCAGATTTAAACAGTGTCAAAAGCAAAAAGGAAAAGCAGAGCATAAGTTTTTACATCACTGAACCGCAAAATACAGGTGCCCTCCCTCCCAGGCAACTGCTAGACCTCGGGCAGCCCTTACATAACACCACATTTTGCTCCATAGATTTCAGTGCTTCTCCCCTGTAGGAAATACCATTCGAACCAGCAGAGAAGCCGCCCTCTGAAGCTGACTTTTGAATGACATAAGCCTGAGATTACATTCAGGGACACTCATTTTATAGTACAATATATTGTTTTCAACATAAGCTCTCGATGAGAAAACACACATATTGTGTAATTCTCATTAAAATGCCGTCGTGTATATAAACAAGAGTCAGAAGCGACATTCTCAGAGGATCTGATAATAGAGAGAGGAAGAAAGGGGCATGGGTCAAACATGTGAGGCGGGATGTTATGGTCTAGCAGGGAGATTAAAATTTACTCTGTATGTAAATGCGCTGATTAAAATAATAAAGTTTTACTGTAGAATAAATACAGCTTAGTAGTGCTAAGCAAATAAATGCAAAAAAGTGAAACTATGAAATCTCTCTTTTCCATATAACCCATTAACAATGGGAAATTTATCATGCAGTATTTTCTAAAAGCAGCACAATTGTACAGTGTGGGCACGAGAGGTTGCCCGAGTCCCATTTTCTTTTTCTGGGCACATTGTGCAATGACACATTATAGCTCCTTGATTTCCGGCCAAAGAGAGGTAAGTAAATATGGTATTTGCCACTTCAACATGAAGCCCAAAAAATACTCTGTGGCCCTCCAGTTCTGTTCTCAGGCCATAGTGAGCCCGGGAACTCTGTGCTGAGATGATGGCATCAGAGGACAGCAGCTCCCTGAGCGGCCTCTGAGGAGCACACAGCAGGTGGGAGAAACGAAACCTTCTGGTTTAGCCACTGAAAAATTAGGATTATTATGTTACTGCCACATAGACGCATTTATCCTAAAATAAGATCATTAAAAGCTTTACTTTGCATATTTTCTATTTCCTCCAAATAGTAAGATGTTTCAGATCCTCATGTTATTTTAACATGTAATATTTATATTAAGTTATCATTAGATGAAACTCTGAAAATAGGAAATTCATTTTCTAAATTTTTTTATGCATCAAAATGTACCTATCTACCGAGGAAGACTGATGGTTTAATATAATAAAACTATATTTTGCTAAATTCTCATCGTCTAGAGATTCTTGTGGCAAAATATTCAAAGATAATTTGCATGGAAAAATTTAAGAAATTGTCCATAATGTGATGGAAATAAAAATGACAAAAATAATTCTTATATAGTTAAAAAATCATTATTTTCAGGCCCTGTGAACACGGAATAATTCACTTAAAAAATTAAAATATGAGGGCCAGGTATAGTGGCTCACAGCTCATACCTATATCCTGATCACTCTGGGAGGCCCAGGTGGGAGGATCCCTTGAGCTCAGGAGTTTAAGACCAGCCTAAGCAAGAGCGAGATCCCATCTCTACTAAAAATAAGAAAATATTAGCCAGGTATTATGGCTGTAGTTTGAGCTACACCAGAGGCTGGAGCAGCAGGCTGACCCCAAGAGTTTGAGGTTGCTGTGAGCTACGCTGATGCCATGACACTCTAGCCTGGGCAACAGAGTGAGACTATGACTCAAAAAGAAAATTAAAATACGAGGAATACACTAGTGACCTAGAAAAGGTAGTGAAAACTGTTATTAAATTGAAGACATAAAGGAAAGCCAGAGTCTTCAAGTGCATTAAGTTCCTTTCCCATAATTTAAGGAATGCGTAATATGAGTCTTCTGAGAGAATCAGTGAGAATCACTGGGAATCAGTGTTTCAGAATGACATCCCTGACAATAACAGAACTCACTGTGAGTACTGAAGGACTGCCGTGGGCCTGGAAACAAGCTTAGTGCTCCTGCCTTTAGTCCTTCCCGCATTTAATTACTACAAAACTGTGGCTGCCAGGCAAATTAAGAGATAAGCTTGCCTGAAGTTCTTTGTAGTATCCATGCATTATCAAGTTGAGGTATTACCGTAACATAATCTTTAAGGGACATTAACAGAATTCTGAGCTGTTTTACATCAGTTCTTAAGTTATAGGATATGAGATTCTAAAGCCTGTATAAGATAAAGGCAATGGTGTTCAGTATTAAAAATTCACCAATTTAAAATATGCATTAAGACTCTAAGCAAACCGACCCAGTACAGCTCAGCTTATGTGAAGTTCCATGTTAGTTTCTGGCAGGCACCACAACTGGACTACGAGTTTACTAACTTCTGAGCCAGCTCTTTTTCTTTATAAACAACTTCCAGTTATTGATGGTATTCTAATTTAATCATTTTTGGTATGTACCAGAGGTGGTAAGTTCTACATTTTAATTTAAACTTCTTTAATAAAATACATTAAGTATAAGATATCTTCTTACATAAAAATCGTGAGAAGATGTCTTCCTATACATAAGGTTTCCAAAAGGAAAGATTTTATTTGACCACATAAGAAAAGTTGGTGACTAAAATGCCTAAAATATGAAAGGTATGTTTAACACTAATATTGCAATTTTACCATACATCACTTTGCCTAAACGTGGCTCCAATTTTTATTTGGAAGCGATCATGTTATCCAAAAAATAAGATTACGTCATACCTAATGACATCTTCAAATAAACAAGGGGCTTTTTTTTTTTTTTTTTTTTTTTAGTCTCAAG
>NW_003852422.1:5615937-5699871 GCF_000181295.1 Otolemur garnettii
ATCCACACAGAGCCCTCTCCGTGCACCACGCGTTAGTCCACTATCCACACAGAGCCCTCTCCGTGCACCGCGTATGTCCACCATCCACACAGAGCCCTCCCCGTGCACCACGTGTTAGTCCACTATCCACACAGAGCCCTCTCCATGCACCACGTGTTAGTCCACTATCCACACAGAGCCCTCTCCGTGCACCATGCGTGCGTCCACCATCCACGCAGAGCCCTCTCCGTGCACCATGGGTGCGTCCACCATCCACACAGAGCCCTCCCCGTGCACCACGTGTGCGTCCACCATCCACGCAGAGCCCTCCCCGTGCACCACGCGTGCGTCCACCATCCACACAGAGCCCTCTCCGTGCACCACGTGTGCGTCCACCATCCACGCAGAGCCCTCTCCATGCACCACGTGTGAGTCCACTATCTACACAGAGCCCTCGTCATGCACCACGTGTGTTGACACCTTGATCCCGGCCTTCCCAGTGTCCAGAACTGTGAGAAATAAACATCTGCCGTTTGAGCAGCCAGTACATTGTATTTTGTTACAGCAGGCTGAACTAAGGTAGTTGGGGATGTTAGGATAATCGCTGCTCTTTTAATAATTACAGTTCCACATTACTAAACAAAGTTTATTCATTATCAGGGAAACTGTAAATCATGGAGGGAACTATTAATATGACAGAAAAGTGAAGAAGGAGAAATATCACTCTTTTCAAAATACGAGAAAAGAGTTTAGAGCCTGGAAGATCCAGAAAGTGATTGATATTAATCTGTGAGAAACTTAAATCTAAGTTTCCTTTAAAAGGTGTATCCTGGAACGTGAACACCCTCTGACGGCTACACGAGGGAAAAACAGAGTTTTCTCTGGTCAAGTTGGCGTGAAAAATTGTATACATTATGTGAACTGCATAATCACGGTATACATATATCAAAAATAATATGAAAAGTCCTGTTGAAAAACACACCCTGTAGATTTGAGAATTTCTGATGGGGGCTAATGTGCACAAGGAGAGGGTGCTCAGCGTGCCCCAGGGATGAGGGGCTCAACTTCAACTGGAACCTTATCACAGAATTGAGAACAATGTAACCTAGAAATTTGTTCCCTCATATTAAGTTGAAATTTAAATAAAATACCCTGAAATAGGTATTATTTAGTAGATTATTAAATATATAAATGTACATATATAAATATGTCAGTTCCATATCTCTGAGCCCTGCATGTCCACAGATTCAACCAAATGGTGATTGAAACTATTCAGGAAAAACACTAAAATATACAACAATAAAAAGGAAATACAAGTTTAAAAACAATCCGGTGTAGTACCTATTTAACATTCTATTATGCATTGTATTCAATCCAGATTATACTGAGATGTGCAGGTAGGTTATATGGAGGGACTTGGGCATGGGCGAACTTCTGTATCCACAAGGTCCTGGAAGAAGCTCCCCACAGACACCACACAATGGCTGAATATTCCTGTGTTGGTTTGTTTCTGCTGTATTTTTAGTGATCTCCAAATTGTTGTTCTTTTTTCTCATGGTTGACATAGCTTTTCTTTAATTATCTCAACCACTTTTAAATCTAACTTTTCTCATCTGCACCCCAGAAGTTGCTGCAGAGCAAAACAAGGAACAATCATGCTAAGTGGTTTCACTTTACACTCGCAGCAATCAACTTCACTTAGACCCTTCTCTTTGTCCGACAGTCCTAAAACCTAGCCCTCGTCTTTTCCCCCTTAAGGAGAAGGAAATGTCAAGCATTCTCCTCCCTCCACAAACCTCTCCTCAGGCTGCTGTGGGCGTATGTGAGCACCCCTGCCTCACCTCCCCTCCTAGGCTGGGCGACCTCTCATGGCTTCCAATGGAGACCACCCTCTGTTGATTATTCAGTGACTGTCTCCCGACGATTCCTGCCTCTTTTCCCTTCTGCCCCATTAGTGGAAATTTTCCCTTTTATACCATTTCCAACAACATAAAGATATGCTATAGAACTCTACACCATTAAAAATAAAGTCTCCCTTGACCCCTGATTCCTCTCCAGTACCCACTCCATTTCCTCCCATTTAACGAAAAATCCATAGGAGTTGACGGTTCTTGCCCTCTCCTAAAAGGAGACACTTTGGGAGGGTCTAAGCAGAGAACCCACATGGACTTCTGATTTACTGGACTGTGAAATAACATATGGGTGTTGCTTTCAGCTGCTAAATATGTGTTAATTTGCTACGCAGCAGTGGAAACCTAACGCAAATGGGAAAGAATTACAGTCTTTAAAGATGTGCTCACGGAGAAGGTGACTTTAGACAAATGACTCATAAAGGAGAAGGAGCAATGTCGTGGGCGTTTGGGTAAAGAGTGTTCTGGGCAGAGAGATAGCCGGTGGGAGGGAGCGAGGCAAAGGCCTGCACTGTGGCTGGAATGGAATGGGGGCAGGGAGTGGGGCGAGAGGAGAGAAAACGGGGGTCCAGGCAGCTCCTACAGGGCCTGGGAGCTCGTTCGAAGGACTTAGGTTTCCACTGGATGAAACAGGAAGATGACACAGGATCTTTAAGCAGAGAAATGCCGCGGTTGACATTGTACTTCTGTTGTAAGTAGAGTTAGTTGCACAGGAGTGATAGTGGGAGCAGGGAGAATTGCAGTAACCAAAGCTTGAGGGAGACGGGACCATAGTGGGAACAGAAGAGGTGGAGAGAAATGGGTTACATTTTGGAAAACTTATTGACATTTAAAATTGAACCAAAAACAAGTGCTTCACTGCAGTGAAAGTGATGCCTAAGTGGTGTTGCTTTGATCTGATGGACTTGTTGCAGGATTATGTGTCTGTTTGGCTGGGCTGTAGTATACCCAGATATTTGGTCATACATTAGTTTAGATGTTTCTGCAAAGGTATTATTTAGATGAAAATAACATTTTAATCAGTAGACATGGAGTAAAGTAGAATCCGCTTACATGGGTGGGCCTCATCTAACCTCTTAAAGGCCTTAATAGAAAAATACTGTCCTCTTCCTTTGAAGAAGGAATTTTGCCAGCCTATAACCTTTGGATTCCATGTGGCATCAAGTCTTCCCTGGGTCTGCTGGCCTACCCTGCAAGTTCAGGACTTCCTCACCTCCGCAATTCCTTAAAACACAAATACACACACAGAGAGTAGACCCCTGTAAATTGACAACCCAACTGGTAACATATGGAGGTGTTCAACATAAGAAACTAGGCCTATTGCACTGATACAGACACATGGTATGTGTCTGGTCTATGAAAATTAGGTCAAGTTATACAGGTGGTGAATGTAGGGAGGTGGTCGACTCTGGAGGTTCTATTGTATCCATGTAAAATATATATATATGTGTGTGTGTGTGTAAATTATACAGAGAATATATGTAAAACACACACACATCCTGTTCTGTTTCTCTGGAGAACCTTGACTAACAGAAGAATCATCTCTGATACACTCCCACCAAGCAGTATCCAGACAAGGTAGAAAGAGTAAAAACCTTACCCTGAGTTGTGTTCTTAATTACTGAGGTTCTGCCATGTGTCAGACCCCCACTAGAGCCCTGGAGATACAGAAAGCATGGGGAAAGACAAGGTCCTTGTCCCACTTTGACACTGCTCTGTTACTTTGAAAACTCTAACAGCTCTAAGTTTCAGGTTCTTCATTAAAAATGGGTGTATGACTAACCTCATTCAGTTGCTAAGAAAATTAAATGTCACAGTGCATATAAAGTATCTAGTAATGTGCCAAGCTCAAAGTGGGCTCTTAAGAAGTGACAGCATTAATATTACTGTCTCCACGTAAAGGGCATTATGTGGCTGTCATGACTGTTAATAGTACAAGTGATAATAACAGCAGAAGCGATAATAATAATTTATACTGATTTTACTCATCTAACATTTCAAGTACTTTCATATATTAATTCACTATAATGCCACTTGTAACCTGTGTAGATTATTATGCTTTTAACATCAATGGAAACCAGGAAAATGTTAAATAATTTTATCTTAAGTAAAGCATAGGGCAGCATCAATCTGTGTCTGTAAGTCCAGCATTCTGCATAGTATGAATGACATTTTATTGGCTGTTGTGATATGTAATCACATAATTATTGAAATAATTATTGCATCAAAAGTCAATAGAATGCAAATGGAAAATGATAACAGTGCCACGGTCCTGCCCCAGGGGCAGGGGCCTTTAAGACCTGTGGAACTGGCAGCTATTGACTGAAGAAAAATACAGTTAAGAGCAATAGGAGATAAAGAGACAGGCTATGCAGAGTAGAGTGTTAAAAGGTCAGAACACAGGGACCACTGCTAGCTTGTGGGGTTCCAGTGAGTGGCCCTGAGTGTTTGTCCCACCCAGCGTTTTATTGAAGGCTGTTTTCTTATTTAGCCCAGAGGCTAAGCTGAGGAAGGGACTAAAACCCTCAGCAGTGTCTCTGAGTGAGCGTGTTAGTTCTTATTCTGTCTATTATCACTAACTTTAAGAGTCTGGGCAGCCTTGAGAAATCCGCAACCTGAGCCTTGTGTGGAGGCAGCCTCCTGTCTGTGGTCACGCACACAGATCCCTTGGGGGAGGTTAGAGTCCTCTAGTTGTTCTGTGGAGGAGACCTGGTGGTATCAGTCCTCCTCTGAAGAATCAGTGGAACAGAGGAATTTCCCCCTTATCTCCACCCAGAGGTGTTTCCCTCCATGATTGGGGTACAAGCCTCCTGCCCATATCTCAGGGCTTGAGCTGTTCCCTTGATCTCTGCCTGGGCCATTATACAAATCCCCACAATGGGTATTTGCTTCTGGATGGTTGTTGACTGTTGACTGGGCAGGGGTCGGCCTGGTTAATGTTCCTTCCCAGGCCTTACACGTAGCTTCCACTTTGGCCTTTGCTCCTCAAAGTGTTTATAGACCCAGCAGGGCTGTTTGCAAGCTGTATTCCTTACAGGCAGGAAGGGGTCCCTAGTAAAAGCAGGAACTGCTCAGACAAGTAATTTAACTGCTAGTTTAAAAGTAAGCCAGCTAAACTCCCTTGCTCAGCTTATTTCTCTGTTTTCCCCCTTTTCTGGAGGTGTTTTCTCTTGCCAAAAATGGAGTCTTCAGTCCCCATTCTCCCTTTATCAGGAAACATAATTGCTGTAAGAATATTTTAAGAACAACTCATACAATCTTTAGAATTTATCTTAAAATGAACTTAATAAACAAGTTTTATGCATCTTAGCACCCAAGTATAGACATCTTATAAAATTTCATCAAAACAATGTCAGTTTTCCTTCAGTATTTCCAAAGAGTTTTGTACTATACAAAGCTATTTAATCATATTTTAGTTGTTTTTCCAAATAATATACTTAACACTTTATTTGCAAATCCTAAGCTTGGATTAGTAGTCATAACACCTACATGTACTGAGTATAGGTATCAGGCAAAAAGGGAAGGGGTTTCAAGTTCAAGTCACTGATCATGTACACGTCATTACGTTCCCATGAATACGATATCTTCTCTAATGGTCCAAATGAATGCATGGCCATCTGAAGGGGTCAGTTATTTTCCCTAAGGCTTTGCAGCTCATAGAGCCAAGCTGGGATTTGAACCCAGTCTGAAGATAACAGGGCAGACTCAACAATTCTCAAGGTTTTTTTCACGAAAGGTGCTCGGACTCTTGTTTGAATGCAGATTCCTAGAACAAAACCAGATCTACTGGATCAGAAGTTCTGAGAATGGGGATCAGGAATTTGTATCTCTAAAATATGAGCACATGTTCGGCCTCCTGTAGGTTGTTGGGAATCTACAATTTGATGAACACTGTATTGTTTGATAATTGAAACATTAAGGATTTTTTTTAAAAGGTGTCACTTTTTACTTAACATTTAAAAAATAATTATATTTTTAAAAGGTTCTTATGTTAACTCCTAAACAGTGGAAAAATTCAAGCTATGTCCCTCTGATTGTATTAAATTTGTGTTACTATTTTTGGAAATAAAATGCTGGACTCACACTGAAGTGTCTTTCCTCAATGTTAGGCAAGATTAAAGCCACAGACCGAGCTCTTTTTTCTAAGTTCACCCTCTAAGGTTCTGTGGATGAGTAGGGCTCGACTGACCTTCTTCAGGTGACTTAATGAAACCTGAAGGAATGCTGATGCCCTTGTGCATTTTTCTGAACGTTGAAGGTGCTTTTCTTAATTTATCTTCCAGGACCAGTTTTAAGTTCTAGTGTTCAAGGCTACTTACATCTAAATGCCCATGGAGCCTTCAAAATCTATTTGTGTTGCATGTGTATGCATCAGTGTATCTAACACGTTATCATTAATGGTAAAAAGAAAAAAAAAAAAAACACTGGGTGTTTACCCAGAAATTTATCTCTAAATTCGGTGTCCACCCCAAAGAGTTTGTGAGAGTGTTTAGGGTCTTATACGAATAGCTGGCAATTGCAGGAGTGTTTTAGGGGTATAACTATTAATTGATTAGATGTGCATTGCTTAATATTCATGGTAAGTGATTTATTTATCCTGAATCAATGTTATTTCAGCTAATGTATTTAATTTGATGGGCGCCTGCACTAGGAATTACTTGATTAATGTCTGACTTTGTAGAATTTTTTTGTATGTTTAATTTCTAGATATTAATGATATTGGTGCAAGGATTTTTTTATATTAAAGAATGAGAGAGAATTTTGTTTGTTTTTTAATAAATAAATTATAGTATTTTCTTGTTTCAAAATAGTTTTCAGTGTATTTTTTGTTTGCAAAAGAAATTGGTGAAATTAAGGGATAAGTAGTACTTTTTTCTAGTTAAAGAAACTGATATTCAGAGGATTTAACGTGATTTCTCCAAGATCACACAGCAAAAGGTGGAACCCAGAAGACACTGAGGTTTATAGACTCCTCATCTAATGGTGAATTATTAGTTTAATCTAACTGGGCTATGAGAAAGTCTATTTCCAGAACATTTATCTATGTGTGCTGCTGTCTACTGACTTGGTACATTTTGGAGGGTAGTATGACACTGAAGTACCCAAATGGCTTCCCTAAAGGATGTCCCTGAAATTCACACATGCCATCTCACTGTTCTGTCCTGTCTGACATGGAAGTTGTGTTGACTGAAGAAAGTTTATGTCTTGGGCACAAACTTGGGGCGCTGTTGAGTGAGGGATGTTTGCGGGCAGAGTGGAGCTTAGGGAAGCCACATCGGCTCTGGAGGACAGGCTGCAGCAGTGCGGGGGCCTCCGTGTGCAGGCATCGGGGAGGCAATGAGCTCCTCCAGGGACGAGGGCAGCTCAGAGCAGAAGCTGACAGGTCTGAGCCACCCTTCACTACTGCGTATGGCTGACCAGGGCCAGTCTGTTCTCTCTATTGCAAACTGCTCCAGCTTCAGCTAACCTTCCCAAGAATATGTGAGTGTTCCATAATCTTTACACTGTGCAATTGATTGGTGAGTCAATGTGAACAGTCATAGCATTCTCAAAATTTCAGTTTCATGAATGTGTAGATTAACATTACGGTTCTGTTATCTTAATACTGAAACTTAAATGTCAACCTGAGAGACACAGGAAAAGCAAATATTCAAATGCCAAAAAATTGTAAGAAGTCTGTTCTATAAAAGGTGATTGTTGGGTAGTTAATGAGATGGACACTTATTTTGATTTTGAGAGAAGAAAATGAGCCTCCCTCACTTCCTGGAGACCACCGGTCACCGGCCTTTTCAGGACTTGCAGGGAGGTCTCCTCAATAAGACGCTCTGTCCACTTTCTTTCCACTCTGCTGCTTCTCACATCTTTGTCAAGCTGAGTTATATTTTCAATAAAGTCACCAAAGCATTAAAATTCTAAAGCCATCTGTCACTACCCATGCTTATTTTTGTCAGCATCAAAGCTATGCTTAAAAACATTCAGAAGCAAGCCTGCATTCTCTCCTTGGGATCTGGAAAAATCAAGGACTCTAAAGCCAGAATGCTGAGACTTGGATCACGCTTTGTCTGTTGATAACATGTGGCCACTGACATAGCATCCTTGTGCCTCAGGACTCCACATCTCCGCGAAGAGGAACACAGTAATAATGGCTACATTGGTCTATTGTGAGGAATCAATAATGGTAAAGGTCAAACAGTGGAATTCACCAAATAGTAACCACCGTAGATGTGCTTCTTATAAATGTGAGATTGTATTTGACAACAAGAAAAATTGTGCTTCGAGGCTTGTGGGAACTGATGGTCCTGACTGGAGTCAAACTGATCCCATTATTGGGCAGAACGTGGTTATTTACGAGACATTGAGTACCGCTGCAAATTTAAGTACTTATTTGCTGTTTGAACTATGGAGTCTGTTTCCATGCATAATGTAAACGTATTCCTTTAAATAATTTACCAGCCACTTTATTGTCTGGAAGGGAATAAAAAAATGTGTGCAATACTAGAAACCCCATATATTCCTTCTATTTGAAAGTTTAAGACTAGCGGTTTAAGAAGTGTTTACTTCCTTTTTTTCTTGTGGGCATAATACCTCCAGTTAGTGACCATTATGTTATTTTAAATTTTGTTTCCTGGCTTGGCACAGTGGCTCATGGCTATAATCCTAGCACCCTGGGAGGCCAAGGGAGGTAGATTGATTAAGCTCAGTTGTTTGAGACCAGCTTGAACAAAAATGAGACCCTGTCTCTTGTATAAATGGAAAAGCTACCTGGGTGTGGTAGTAAACACCTGTAGTCCTAGCTAAGACTGCTGAGGGAGGTTGAGGCAGGAGGATGACTTGAGCTCAGGAGTTTCAGATTGCTGTGAGCTCGGCAGAGGCTATGGCACTCTACCAAAGGCAACAAACGGAAACTCTGTCTCAAATAAGTAAATATATTTTGTTTCCTTTAGGGAACCCAGGGCAGGGTATCTTCACATAAATAGAGGTGGAGAATAGCCATAGTAGGAAATTATTTACTCACCATCTAGTACAAGACCTCTCTATAAGCCAATTAGCCAATTGGTGTTAGGTCACATGATTTGAAGTTTCTATCTCATTAAAAGGTTGTGGGCACAAGAACAAGCTTAGAGTTTACATAAAACCAACACAGAACAAAATGGTCTGGGATGGTGAAATACAAATTCCTGGCCATGACCTAGAAGTCCCTATGTGATCCTTGCCTTTCGTTCCAGACTGATTCTAAATCATTTCTATTTGGTCCACTCCAGTCCCACTGACTTTTCATCATTTTTGGTAACATATCACTTTTATTTAAATCTCAGAATTTTTTCACTTGCTCATCTCTGTATCTGGGACATTTTCCTCCTGGATCGTCACAGATTTTTATTCTTTTTTGTATGCTATTCAGGTCTTTGCTGAGATTCAATCTGAAACAGGTGAGCTCTAAAACCACGCTTCTCTGTGACATGAGTTATGCCATCTGCAGCGCCATGCAGGCAGATACAGCTTTTTGTGAGGTCACGGAGTGTGGTGCCAGAAGAAGCATCATGAGCTGAGAAGGAAAGCCCATGTCTGGAGTGTGAGTCCACTCCAGTGAGGAATATCTTCTTTTTGTGATGAAAAAGGCCCAATGTAATCTACCTATGGCCAGGTGTCAGTCTGCTCTATCTGGGGATGGTTCTGTGTCAGGCCCTCAGGACTCGATGTTGACCTCAGATGATGGCGAATTGGGCTCAGCAGTAGCCAAGCCAGTCTCTTGATAAGAATAAGCCCATGGATACTCTCATTCCTTCCACAAACATTGCTGTGTTCACGGGCTGGTTGACCCAGAGGGTGTTATTTTGTCTTCTGATTTTTAAGAGTCCCTTCTCCTGTGGTTGTCCCTTTGCTAAGAATTAACAGGGGACACAGATTTCACACTCAGTGCCCATTCAGAGAGGTCAGCTCACATGTTTCTTCACCAAACTTCCTTTTCACTGCCCACATGCTTCTTCACCAATCTTCCAAACTTCTTCCTTCCAAGTCTCTGACCTTCCCACCAAACCATTAGCAACAGCCTGTGAACAGAGACACATCAGTGCCTCTGACCACCTTTTCCTCCAGAAATAGTGGACCATCCAACATGCTGATCAAAGTCCTTCCCACTCGGTGGGTTTTCCTTCCTCCTTGGCCTTTGTGTTCACCCCTGAGTGTCTGTGCAGGGCTGCACCTGCTTATGTTCAGATGGAGCCAGAACATTGTGGGAAATTATCTATAAACCAGGCACAGGTGTGTTCCCTCCTTGGCCATGTAGACCTTCTGGGGAGCCACAGAGCTGGACCGAGTAAGAAGAGATAATAACAATACAACAGTGGTTGGTGTAGAAAGAGTCTGAACTTACAACTTATTTGTGCCTTGAGGACCTGCCTGAGGTCAGAGTCATATATCCCACTTGCATTTGATGATAGATTTCTGCCCTGCATATCCAAATGTACAGCTGGGTGGGTCAAACAACAGCAAATTACTGATGGGAGCTCAGATCAGGTGGCCACCTCCCGTTCAGCAGCAAGCATCCCAGGTCTACAAGGCCCAGCAAAAAGCCAACAGTTGCATCTAAAAAAGAAAATTTGTCATCTGCGGAAGAGAGCATAGATTTGTTCCAAAACCCTAGTGGGCTGTGAATCTAGCACTGAGGCTACTGAGAGGCTGCAAATGACATCCCCTCTCTGTTTTTCTTCACAATACCCTGAGGATCATTCATTTTGCTGGCCTGGCAGAGACAGGCATGGCCGGAACTCACTGACGAGCCTTCTCTCATTTAGGGTCCCATTCACAGCAGGCAGCGGTGTGGTCCCCCTGTAACACGCAAATGTCACATATATTGCCTCTAAAATAAAATCTTAATTTCTTAAATGTCACACCTTGTAGAGATTCTAGCAAAATAATTATTTTAGAGTGTATGGAATTAGGAAATATATGCTTCTAAAAAATAGACAATGCTGTTTTAATGGTTGTACTGAAAACCCCCAAAGTCCTCTCCAATGCTAAAATTATATAATTCCATAAATGATTTTGGGTACAAGATATTATTTTCAAAATAATCTCTTACTGATAGAGCATACCATTCTTTGTACATTCTTTATTCTAATAAATAATGAATAAGTTTATTTTAAATAACATATTAAAGGTCACTTAGATCAAGAAGGAACTTTGCACTATTTTCTCCGCAGACTATGTGTAAAACACATCAGTTGAATGAATGGACATCTTATACATTATAACTGTAAAGTGGTGCTCATGTTGCCCCAGGGGGTGCCAGCTGCCCTCTGCACCCTCTGCTCTGTGTCTTCCCCCCAATCAGATCACCCCACGCCTGAACAGAGGGAATGTTAACTCGGCTCCCAGCCCTCGTGCACCTCCTCCTCCTTGTCTTCTCACCCCCAGGACTCATTTTTATGCTGTCTTTCACTTTTACGCAGCCCAACTCTATCTTATCTCTCCAGTAATATATAACCACGCCACACGCACAGTTAGTCAAACAGAGTCGATGGTACATAAACTCTCTCGGTGGTTTGATTGATGTTCTGGACTCAGGTATCTGCTTTCCTAACGTTTACTCTCCGATTGCTGGCGCAAAGACTTAGACTTACAAAACAGAATGCGGATTCCATGCCTGAAGCGGCCACAAGTTTGATTTCAGATAATTGATAAGATGACTGGCCAACTGCTCATTTAAAAGATTATTCATTTTTAAACTGAATTACTTTGGGCCATCCAGAGTCTTACAACCTAGAAGGAAGCACATAACATGAATGAATGTGCAGATGGGATCGAGGCCAGATAGAGTCACAAAAGCATGATGTCTTCTTAACGATTTTAACTCTTTAGCTCCTTTAAAGTCATTTCATATAATTATAAAATCCCATGGAAATTTTATCAAAAATGTGCTTCACCACCAGCAGGGCTCACTGTGTATGGTCCTGAGTTCGCTGCTCCTCCTTGTGTTAGAGCAATGCCCCACTTTGCGCAGCTGAGTCTGGGTAGAGCAGATACGTCCATGCTCTGTCCAACACCTGCAGTGGGTATGAGTGTCACCACCCTGTGTAACGCTCAGACTCAGTTATGCTCAGGCTGTTTACTCAGTCACATCTCTGATTATTCTCAACAGTTGTCATTGGACACAAAACTAAAAGCCCGACAAGAAAGGGTCAGGGGTGAGGTTACACACCCTCCCTGTGTTCCGGTTAATCTTAGTGCCACATTCTACGGCCATAATCTCATTCCTCTTCCAGTCCTGCATAACCCTCAACCCAAAACAGCCTCTTGCTTATTTATGTTGCTGGCACAGTGAAATAATTCCTCAGGGCTTCTGCAGCTGTTCCTCATGTCTTCGACCACGATTGCAGCAACTGCACACACAAAGTTATTTGTGGACACAGGAAGCCTCAGCAGGAGCCTGAGGATCTGCTGAGTCCCGGGTCTGCTGCTCCCGCCGGGAAGGAGCAGAACTCACCTTGTGACGACCTGAGTCAGGCACTCACCAGGAGTATATCAACTCTTCTGTCTGCTTAATGACCTGACATGACCACACACAGACACTGGTCAGGACTTTGAGGCTTATGTGTCCCCTTCTATCTGAATGTCTTCCTGGGGAGCCAGGACCCTGTTTAAGCAGAGCCTAAAGTTGAGAGAACGGAAAGCTTAAATCACAGTTAGGCCACTCTGCTTCTTTCTACTGGCTATTGGTCAAAGCATATACCGCTTTTTGTAAGACAATTATATTGCTCACAGAGCCCCACCTTCTTCATAAAGCATGTTCCTTTGCCTAAGGCAGCTGCGTGTGAGACAATGATAATTGTTAGTCTGCCAGCACTTGCACGGTGGTGCTGGCTAGGCCAGAGCAAGGGGGAAAGCAGTTCTGGCACATCTCTCGTTCTCAGGAGGACAAACACGTCCTCCCAAGGTGTAGGGCATGTGCACAGAAGGCTGTCATCACGGCTGGTCGGTCTTCTCCAGGACTGGCACCGTATCTGGGGATCTGCTTCAGTCTCTGCTGTGTCTACTTGGACTTCTCATCGACACATATATTTCTTCTCCAGAATTTTACACTTCTAATCTTTCAATCTTGTTCCATTCTCCTAACCACCCAGCCATATCATTTCCTCACTGCCCAATAGTTTTTTCTTAATCTACGTCCTTTCTCCTGAAACAGGAGGTGAAGCAGTTGATAATACTGTGTACTGCTTGCAGGAGTGTGCAACCTGCAGGCCCACAGGCTGCATGCTGATTTTGCGAGGACTGTTTTGCCTGTCTGTGCTATCGGGTATCACGAGAGCTGTGCATGGACCTTTTCTTCCTTTTCTTTGCTAATCAGCTTTCATTAGTGTTTGCGTAATGTGTGGCCCAAGATGAATCTTACTCTCCCAATGTTTGGCAAAGAAAAAAAATGGTTGGACACCCTGGCTTACTGCTTTGCCTACTGAAAGGGTTTCCTTACTATTGTCTTTCAGGGTCACCCCTGAAGGCACAGTGTGTGCTGTACAGTGCATTTCTACCGAATATCCCAGCCTCAAACGATACTCCTGGTGTTTCCTCTCTGTCAGCTGGCCGAAGAGAACATTCTCACCAGCCTGAGGCCACAGGTGTGAGCCAGTGATAAACATCACTGCTACAGAGACAGGTGAGTGAAGGTTTGGACCATTCTTTGTAGAACGTCCTTTGGCTCCTCAGTCTGCTGAAGGCTGATTTCAAAGGCACAATATCCCTTGCTTCATGGACTTCTGCTGGGCCTGCCTGCCCATCAAGTCGTAATGATGCATGATGCAGAAACTATCAGATGATGATGAAGGCCTGTGCTCATACTGTCACCTGGCTCACCATCGCCAGGTATGCAGTCTCTCCATCTCTATCAGCGTCTAGCTGCACGCCAGAAGCTGGTTCAGGAATGGAATCTGCCTAATATGACAGAGTCTCACTCCCACTCTCTAATGCCTGCACTGGGCTTAACACTTCAGGCTCATAAGAGATACCACACGGCTGCTCAGGAATACCAGGGGCACCACTGGGCCTGTTGGATCCAGGTGCCCACGTTGCTGTGCTGTAGCCCATTTGGGCTACAACAAGCCACACATCGGGTGGTTTATACAGGACAGAAATTCAGTTTTCCCAGTTCTGGAGTTTAGGAATTACTAGACCCCATGGCCCCCAGATTAGGTGTCTGGCGAGGGCCAGCTTTCTGGTTCACAGATGGTGCCCTTTTGCTGTGTCCATACATGGAGGAAGGAGTAAAACGTCTCTCCTGAAACTTTTTGATAAGGGCACTAATTCCCACGCTCATGACCTAATCAACTCTCCTGAGCCCCACCTCATGATGCCATCAAGTTAGGTGTTAGCATTTAACATCTGCATTTTGGGAGGACATAAACATCCATTCTGCAGAAGGCAGGCACCCTTGCCCTGCCTCTGGAACCTGTGCACATCTTCTCTTTCTCTGAGAATCATGTAAAATCAGCAGCCTCCCACATCACCCAATACATGGGCCAGGTGAGGTGTATGCTGTCTCAAAATCCAAAGGAAACTGCCAACTGATGTTCTTCCCTAGTGGTAGGTGACACTAGATGCAATGACTTGTTCTTTGATTTTGGTGTGACCTAGCATGCCCAGACCAGTGGACTTCTAAGAATGTCACTATGTGGCACGTAGACTCTAAACAGTCATTGCCCCCCGCCCCCGCACATTTTAGAGTGGCTGTGGCTTGCTAAGGCACCTGTAGCACATGAAATTTCAACCTTCTGTGGCCAAATAAATAAAGGGAGGCAAGACCTTCACCTATGGCCAGGTGAAGAGATTGGGAAATAGTCTGTCCAAAGATAAATATAAATTTCAACAAAATTGGCAACAATCATCTGAGCACTCTGGAAACTGAATAAAGAAAAACAACACTCCAAATCTCATGCTTGAAAATCTGTGAACTCCAGGAAAGAGTAGTTGGAGCTCTGGTACTATGGCTTCCGCACCTGCTTCTAGCTTGGCAGTGGCAAGTTTCTGCCAGGGCAGGGCAGACAGTGAGTAGAGACACTTCTCTGCCAGAGTTGACAGGGACCAGATTATCTTGGAACCAGAGAGGAAATGCCAAGCCCAGAAGCTCTGTCCATGGCAGTGGCTACTGGGAGGTAGGCCAGACAGGGAGGGCCACAAGCAGGCTCCGTCAGTCTGAGGTAGCCATTTCAGCTGTCGTAAGTGACGTCCTGGCTGAGGCTCAAGACCAGAGAAAGATGAAGACATTCACAGATCCCTGGTCTCAGGGTTTCAAAGTATAATGTGTGAGCACAGGGAACCTGGAAGGACCTGGTGGCAGGTAAGACTGGGCACCCAGCACACAGGTTCTATTACCATTCCACAGAAAAACAAACAAACAAGAAAAAATAAGAATCCTTGCAGAAATGGTTTATTCTAGGGATAAAGAAAGGAGTATAGAAGATGAGCCTGTAGTTTCACAGAATACCAGAAAAAAGGAGGTGTTCAAAAATATCATCAGGGAATGTCAAGGAACCAAGTAGCCACAGAAAGACCGGACAAAGCTCGGACAACTGGACAAGGTAAGCAGCACCATAAAACATACAGTCTTCACGTGCAGCTCAGAATATGAAATGCATATCCACGAGTCTATAATGATAAGTGAACAGTGAGTAAGTAAATGGGGGAGAAGGGACAAATTGCCCGTGCAGGAGAATGTCAAATCCTTCTGTAGATATTTTTCCCTCTGGGAGGTGAAACATAAACCCCTGCTCCAGACAAGCCAGCTGCATGTACGGACGTTCTGCCAAAGGGTGCAGCATGGAAAGACGGAAGAAGAGCAACTTTCTGGTGGGTAAATCTGTTGGTGACTGTCGGTCCTACCTCAGCCAGGGATCAATCCACGATCTGGTGTGATGAAAAAGATGCTTCTTCTCTGTTATCTTTCTCCCTCGAATCTGTAACTCCACATTAGACCCCATGGAAAACACCAGGCAACCCTCAATTAAAGGACATACGATAAAATAGCAGAGCACTACTCGTCAAGGCTGTCAATGACATTCAGAAAAAAAAAATCTAAGTAACTCTCACCGTCTGCAAAAGCCAAAGGAACTTACTGGTTAAACGTGAAGTCAGATCCTGCTTCAGATCATGAAGAAATCTGAATAGAGTGAGTTCAGTTTAGTTAGTCATGTGGCATCAATAGTAGTTTATTAATGGTAAAAAATGTACCCTACTAATGTCATATGTTAATGATACAAAATGCTGGGTATTGCGTAGGTAGGAAGTTCATTGACTGTCTTTGTGACATTTCTTTAAATCCAAAGCTATCATAATATAAAAAATTTATTTAAAAAATATATTTAAAAGGTAAGGCAGAATTAGGCTTGAAAACAGTTGAGTGTTTTTTTTTAATTTCTAATTAATATAGAATACCAATATGTTTGGTTACATGGATCACTTTTATTATGCTTGATTCAAGGGTGTAAGAGTACCTGTTACCCAGATAATGCTCCTTGCCCCATTAGGTGGGTTTTTGCCCACACCAGCCTCTTCTCCCCCCCTGCTTGATTTCCACTGAGCATTACTTCCCTCTGTGCACGTGTGTGCTCACCCTTTAATTCTAATTCAATACGAGTAACGTGGTGTTTGCTTTCCATTCTTTAGATACTATACTTCGGGTAATCATCTCCAGTTCCATCTAAATTGTTGCAAAAGGTATTAATTCATCCTTTACGTGGCTGAGTAGTACTCTAAGGATTACATACACCACAATTTGGTAATCTACTTAACCGATGGGCACTTGGGTTCATCCCACAACGCTGCAGCTGTGAACTGCACTGTAATCAACATTTGCACACAGGTGTCTTTTTGATAAAATGACTAGTTTTCTTTTGCGTATAATCCCAGTGGTGGGATTGCTGGATCGAACAGCAGGTCTACTGTTAGTTCTTTAAGGATTTTCCACAGAGGCTGTTCTAGTTTTCAGTCTTACCAACAGCCCAAGTTTTAATTTAAAAAAAATTTTTTTTGTGACAGAGTCTCACTATGTTACCCTTGGTAGAGTGCTGTGGCGCCACAGCTCACAGCAACCTCCAACTATTGGGCTTAAGCGATTCTCTTGCCTCAGCCTTCCAAGTAGCTGGGACTCCAGGAGCCCGCCACATGCCCAGTTGTTTTGCTGTTGTTGTTGTTGTTGTTGCAGTTGTTTAGCTGGTCCGGGCCAGGTTTGAAACTACCACCCTCAGTGTACATGGCTGGTGCAGAGCCAGCCTGAGTTTTAAATGTCTCCCCTACTCACAGGCAGCTCCTTCACAGGAGTGCCGAAGTCTTACCAGCTGACCCCTGAAAATTCAGACATTTAACTAAAAATAAAAGAACATCCAAACAAATGCATGACAAAAACACTCAGCAGAGACATTAGGGCTACTTACTACAGGAAATACAAACTTCGTTGCTTTAGCCCAGGCTTGCTATTAAATGAACAAAACAAAAACACAACAATCTCAGAGAAAAAATGCCAGCGACTTCCCCTTCTCCCCTCTCTCCTCTTCCTTCTTCCTTCCCTTCCCCCACCTTCCAGCTTTCCATGTGCTTTGCTCTTAGCCTGTCTAGCCTGCCTTTGCTGCAACATTTCTGGACAGGTGACTATGGACCCACTACGTAGTGAGGATTTAAAATAATGTAGGTGAAGATCTCAAAACTGAATTTCTAGTACCAAATTATTTTCTGTAAATGAGTATCCATTTACATGGAGCAATAGACTATTAAATATGAATAATATAAAATCCGGCTTTGATGTTACCTCTTATGTCCCTAAACCCACCGGGCAGGTTGGTAGGATGTCCTTGACTCCAGAGCATTCTTCTGCCTCTGGCTTCTGATTAGCCCAGTAAAGACATGGCAGAGGCTGAAGGCAGAAAAGAGGCTGAGTAACAAACCAACAGCTCAAATTACCCACACTCTGCCATTCCAAACGGTGACTGTGGCCTGAATTGAGCTGGCACATTATAGTCAAGTGCCTGGTTTTAATTCAAGGCCTAGAGGCAGCAGCTAATTTAGGGTGGGTGTGATAAAGTGATAAAGTCTGATTGCAAATGGCAGTTATAACAGTGGCATATAGCACTGGTCCCTAAGGAACCCCCCACCTCAGGGGTAAAATAAAATTAACCACTGGCCACAATATAATAGGACATTCCTAAGGGCTGTGCGACTCAGAAGTGAATCATCTCCTGATATTCAGGTAGAAGAAGCGTGGGCTTCTCCCTGAATTAAAACATGAATCTGAATCTTAATAGCATGCAGATATCATAAACTGCTTGTAGAAACAGCAAAGGACAATATATAATCAGGAAGCAGTCATTTCTAGTTCCAGAAGCGATGATTGGACAGCCTACTATTTGCCAAGCACTGTGCGTGCTCAGAGCTTGCACCCACATTCGCTCATTGTACTAACTCTGCAATCTGGTTATCATTTGTCACACAGGAAGGGAGCTGCAGCGGTGAGAAGTGCAAGAAGTTACATCACTTCCCTGGGTTCCTGCGACAGGGATGAAAGGGGTTAGGACCCACGTCTCTCACCCTGAGGTGAGGCCGTCCTCCCTGAAGCACCATGCTTGGCAACCACTAATGCTATTTAGTAGAGCCCAGGTATTCATGCACATGATGCCTACCTAGCTACCTGGGTCAGAGTCCAACAAGGACCCTGAAACCAGACCAGTGTCCGAGATCCACAAAGGTAAGTAGGTGACACTAACAGACCATATGGTGTAATGCACAGAGCAGCTACTTCTTAAAAGGTTGGAAGACAGCCTGGTGGAGGTTGGGATCATTAGAATTTAGAGGTTTGGAAGACAGCTTTTCTGAGCTGAAACAGAGGTCTTGAAGGGGAACCTTCCTTGTCTAGACTCTTACTTGAACTCTCAGAAATGACCCTACTGTTTTTTGGTTAAAGGGAAATGTGGTTAGATGAGGCCAGCTTTTGCATCACAAAACAAAGTATATCAGCATGGGTTTGTAACTTAGGGCCTGTAGCCTACGTATTAACACACTCTCTGGGGCCATATATTTGGAAACACAGATACGCCTTTTTGAAGCTTTCAGAAATTCTCATAGGTTCAACTACAAGAATCACTCCCACTACTGAAATTAACTATCCCTGGAGCTGCTGTGAAGTATTTTGTTCTCAGGGTGCCATTACTTGCCAAAAAAATTTAGAAACTCATTGATATGATATGTAATTTATGTTCAATTTTATTTATGAATTAATAATTTTTCTTTGCATTTTCGTGCTTCAAAATCAGTGCAGGTGGGGCATTGGTATATTTATCATACACCCATGACTAAATATAGCTCCCCTGCTGAAAGCTTACATAAAATATTTACTTAAGGGTAATTATAATACAAAACCTCATTCAAATACCAGCTTTATTTAGGAGATTTTTTTATATTTGTCTTTACAACAGTGTAATTGCTTTGACCTTAAGCCACATGTATCTTTTTGTATACACATACTATGCTATTTATAAAGCATTTGGCATGTTAGCTTTTCAAGTATATAGGAGCCTTTTAGTAAAATGAGTTATTATTATTGTTATTAAGAATGTATAGACATCTGCAAAAATAGTTACTGAACGTAACATAAACACAGCATTCTCTTGGAGACACAAAGATGTGTAGACTGTATTACCTGTAGTATCTCATTAAAAGTGAATATGCACTAAATTCCATCACTGCTATAAACATTCAAAGAAAATGAAAAAGTTCTCTATAAACGCATTGACATTGAAGCTTTCAAGGCTAAAGTGGAATTTGAGCTCAATCTTGAAGAATAATTTGAGCTCACCTTCATAACCACACGGAGAACACCGCACTAGCCCTTGCATTAGTTGTATCCTGTTCTGACACTGCCAGAAGTCTGTGCGTTTCTCAGGGAAAGGAGTTTTGTTTTGTTTGTGTCTGAACATTTACCTTAAGGATCATCTCTTAATTTTATCCAAACTTATGTTGTAAGATGCTGGATTAAGCACTAGGTTAGGAAAGTCAATACTCCCATTCTTATATCAGCCCAGGGTCTCACCAGGAAGAAAAGTCTTTAAACACAGAGGGCAGTGTGCCTCACACATGGTAAAAACATCTCCCAAATACCCCAACAGAAGGAAAAATTGACAAGGCAAAGATGATCACTATTGTACAATTCAGCGAGTCTTGACCAATGTGTTCCCCCGTCGAAACACCAGCAATCTTGATGCAGAATATTTCCCTTAACCCCCTCAACTTCTTCATGTCTACGCCCCACACCTCTGAGCACAGCCAACTGATACAGTTTTGCTTTCCATTCCTACAGACTACTCTGCATTTCACACAAATAGGATCATAGAGCTTCATGATGTCCCTACATGTATCTTATACCTCTGCTAGTTTGTGCCTGGCTTCTTTGGGGCAGCAAAATAATTTTGAGTTTATCATGTTGTTTTATGCATCAGTAGTTGATTCCTTTGTATGCTGAGTAGTATCTAATTGTATAGTTTCTCTGTTCAACAACCATTTGTTCTGGTTATTATGAACAAATGCCGTGAACATTTGAGGGCAAACTTTTGTGTTAACATATATAGATTTTTTCATTTTGGGGGGTAGATGACAATAGTTTCTTCTTTATAGGACTATTTTTTGGTCATTAAGTTATAGAAACAGAAATGATATTCAAACAATATAATTATACTTCATAAAAGATAAATCTGACCAACTATATTTGAATACATACATACTTAGTATGACATTTCCTCTCCCATTTTAAAAATATTTCTGTTGGTCATCCTAGTTTATGTTAAAACATTTAACATCATTCTTGGACAAGTGCAGAGCTATTTATGTAAAAGAGCAACTATTCTACAGAACAGCTCAAAAATGAACTTCTAAAATAGATTTAGTTTTTCAATGATGTTTCAGAATATTTCATTTGGTTTCATTGAATCTGTAGACATGTTAACAATATCTATGTTTGTATATTGATTTTATATTCTTAATAAAGTTGAGAGAAAAATATTTTCGTATAAATTTATACTCAATATTAAATGCTGCTTCAAATGAAAGTCATCTAAATGGGCAGAGTCCACAGCAGTAGAAGGGCATAGCTATTTGAGTTTAGTTTTGTCTAAATGACATTTTCTCTTGATGAATTTCTCTATCTACTGATATCCCAGTTGCCTCTATTTTTCTATATGTGATTAAAACTTTTATCACGACAGAGTATACTGGGTAATTGCCTTGTCACTCAACTATGTGTCTATTAAATTAAAACAACCAAATATATATGAACTGAAAAAGAGAAAAGGGAGTTTTTTCTAAACATTTATACAGAACAAAAGAGAAATTAGAAAGAGGTATAGGAAATATTCCTATGGTCACCAAATATTCCAATTGTTTCCTTGCACGTCCCCAGCCTTCTTGAAGTTGGGCTTCACCACGTGCGTTGGGCACGGTCTTGCTGTCATTTGGGGGTAAGTGACCAAATTCTCTTTCTTTCTTCTCTAGGTAATGCCTTTAGTGGTCTCAGGATGAGGAAACGAGATGGTGAATCCCCAGGATTAAAAAATTGACATAACCTAAATTTCTGTAAAGTTATCAGATCCGTGGGGAACTGTGCATTATGGTACCTGCCATTCATTATTCCAGCGGAAATACATCTGTTCTGAAACAGTTTAAATGCTTGTTCATATTTCATTTCTAAGAATATTTGCAGGCTGTTTAGGTCCAAAAGAATAGCTTGCTCGTATTAAATTTTAATATGTTGGAGAAATTAATATTGAATTGCTAAGTAACACCTCATTTTCAACGGCATGAAGAAAATAATTATCATCAAAGATATCCTGAATTCTAAGGTCAAAGCAAAAAATAAACTTCTCATCTGAGGAGCCATTGTAAGACGATCATGTAGCTATTATTACATGAATAATTTGAGATCTTGAGCATGTAATTATCCATAATGATATATCACATAAGTAAATAACAAGTAATCAGTATTTCCAAACTTGATTTATGCAGCAAATTCTAGTTGATATGACCTATGAAGGCCCAAAATATTCCCACGGACATAAATTTAGCCCTTACCTTTCCTAATCCATAATAAACATTACTTAAAAAAAATTTTTTTTTTTACAAAAGCCCTTGAACAGAGCTATCCCATCTGAATTGGACCCTTAAATAGTTCTTGCCAGCGTATACAGAGAAGGTATTATCAATGTAGCTGAATTACTTTTGAGTAAAAACCTTGCTTTTGAGAGCTCCGCGATCAGTGATGTGGGAAGAAAAAATTTCGTGGCATATTTTCCTAATTGCAAAAAAAAAAAAAAAACTCTGTTCCCTTCCAGTACTATAAAAAGAAGTTTATTAATATAAGATGAGGAAATTACTATTACTTCTCCAAAACTATGGTCATTGAGACATCTGTAGTAGTGGAATGTGAGTATTCCACGTGAACTAACCTTACATCACAAGTGAAATAAGACCACGAAATCCAGGAGACTGCAGGAGAAAGTCACCCGCGGGCGGAGGCTGCTGCCCGGAAGCGGCCCGCGGGGCGGCCTTGGCCGTGTGAGTGTGTGCGCGCGTGTGTGCGCGTGTGTGTGAGTGTGTGCGCGCGTGTGCGCGCGTGTGTGTGTGCGTGTGTGCGCGTGCGCGCGCTGGGGTTTCAGGCGGTTCCCGCCGCTCGCGGTGCCGACGCTGCCACGGGAACCATATAGCTGGTGCTGAAAGAGCTTTCCTTCTGAGAGTCGGGGCTGGGCGCGTGCTGGACAGAGGGCGCCTGTGTCCCCAGCTCTGGGGTGTGAACCGGGCTCTGGGTCTCCCCCGAGACGCGAAGGGCGCACGTCTGTCCCGCACGCGCTGTCGCCGTGTGTCGCCCAGGGACGCAGCGCGCCCCGCGGACGCCCCGGGGACAGGGTCCAGGAAGCTGGCACTGGTTCCCGTTTTGACTTCGCCCCTTGCGCCTCTGGCCTTTGCTGGACTTGCTCCCTGTTCTTTGTCTGTAACAACCCTAACCTCGAGTTCTGGAGTCCTCCCAAGGCATCGTCACATGTGGGGGTGGGTGTCCTGGGGAACCCTCCACTCGGGGACTTTCAGGTTCTCTCTATGATACCCCAGGCATACTGCAACAAATGCTCATTTTTGGAATTAGGTGATAAAATGAAAATTACTGAAAGTATTCACGTCTGTGGACACGTTTCTGCATGTTCCATTTTACACACGTAGGACATTCATGGTGGGCGACATGTATGTGCTCAGTTGGAAGCAGGTAGAATTAAATTTCTCCAGAAAAAAAAAAAGCACAATTAATGCGCTTTGTAAGAAAACACAAAGCAATACACAGGCGTCATGGTTAGAGCCCAGCTCAGAAATCTGTCTTTAAAATAAACATAAATGTCTTAAAAATAAACATAAATATATTATTTCATATATTATAATACTTTGTTTTATAATTCTATAACAAATTGCTCTGCTGAAAAAATATTAGTTTAAATAAAATGAGCACCTGGACCGGTTTTCTGTTCTTTTTCAAAGTATCTTTAACTCTGTCTGCAATTTCCATATGTATTTACTCATCTCTCAGCCTACTTTGCAGGTTGATGATCAGCTGTATAACCGCACTCAAATCCCTTTAATTCAAACAAGCTATTGGCTCTGTGCCCGTAGCACAGTGGTTACAGCGCCAGCCACATACACCGAGAGTGGTGGGTTCGAACCCGGCCTGGGCCTGCTAAACAGAAGTGAGGACTGCAACCAAAAATAGCCGGCTGTTATGTCAGGCGCCTGTAGTCCCAGCTACTTGGGAGGCTGAGGCAAGAGAATTGCCTTTTGCTGTGAGCTGTGACTCCACAGCATTCTACCCAGAGCAACATAGTGAGACTCAGTCTCAAAAAAAAAAAAAAAAAAAAAAAAAAGGACTGTTACACTGACTTCAAAAACTGCGGGATCATTTAAGGTTTTATTTGGGCATAATCTGCAAGATTGAACTTTGGTGACTATGGGATGACTGAGAGATGAAATGCCATATTGTAAAGAATTAACCAAAGCTTTATGTTACCTATAACTTGTCTCTATAACCACACTTTCAGGACAGTGGACCAGGTACTGAATTATACGATTTCTCCAAATATGTAGAAACCACACTATCATATATATCACATATTTTAAAACTGTTCAGTTGCTGCATTGAATGTATATCATATACATTTTATTTGTATTTTAGCTGATAATTTCTTTAAGGAGAAAACCTTGGTATATTTTCTTTTTTTTCTCACTCAGAATTAAATAGTAGTAGTTGATTAATATTTTATAGCAAGATTTTAGAACTTTCATACCACACATTCCAAGGGACATCAAAGTTGCTGACCAGCAGACTTATGTAGAACAGCCCATTTTGAGAAGGGTGCCCCTCACTTCCAAGAGTCATACGTCTGGAAAAGGGTGGAGTCGGTGGAGGGAAGTATGATGGCTTTGGTTGCTGGAGTCATCTATTAAATTATATGTAATTTGCTGTTATGTAAAAATTATTATAAGGTCAGTAATTATGGCTTCTTCTTCTTCATGTTCACCTGGTCAAGCAATTAGCAATAAATACTTACGCAATTATTTATACATACCAAAATAACTTTTATATAAAAGGAATCTCCCTTCTACTAAGGAAAATAATTTATAATTAAAGCAATCAGCCTTAGAAATGTGCTTGATAAATTTATATTTTCTAAATTCTTACTTATTTTTGTGTGTGTATAGTTTCAATAAGAAATATGTTTGTTCTAATTTATTTGATTTCCTAAAAACAAATCATCTTTACTTTCTCTTATTTCATTACATAATATCTAATTTGCATTATGTAATTGTCTCTAAAACATTGCCGGAGTAACAGACATTATATCATTTGGTATAAATTTTTCTGGACATTGTTATCAATTCCTATTTTCCTAATGCTAACTGAATACATTGTTTAAATTACTTGGCATCCTTTTCCGTGAACTGGTACTTGGTGACTGACAGCCAATGATTTTCTGAGGCATACTGATCAAAACTCTACTCATCTTCTAAAATTTAGCTGTCAGTAAAATTAGGATTTGATACATTTTTACACTGGATTAATCACATTCTTATGTCATACCTGCTTACACATTCTAATACAAAAGTAAGATCATACACAGTAAACTAAAAAGGAATAAAAACAGTAGAGGTTGACCTATCTTGATGGTTTTATAAAATAAATACTTAATTTTTTTAAAGTATAAAATTATTTTATACAGCTATCACACAGCTACCATGAACAGTGCAAATGTTTAATTATACATTGATTTCTGTTTAAACACCATCTTTGCCTATTTGCAGTAAGGAACACCTGATGGAATCCTTCAGAAGTTTCTAAGATTATGATAGTAAAATACAGAATAGTCATTTGAAGAGGTCTTATATGAAGTCAGAGGACTGTAGTGAGTTTGGTAAGTTCTTAAAAAGTGGCAGACATGGACGTAGCTGTCAGAAATCTGATCTGCCTCCTGTATGCTTGCTATCCCCTTGTTTGCACTGCATAGAGGAAAAATGCATTTGAATGTATGCTTTGTTTTAACCTGTCAGAGTTCGTTTAATTAATTTTAGTAAATTAAGGGGGTTCAAGTGTTTTTGTGACATGGATGAATTGCATCGTGCTGAAGTCAGGGCTTGTGTACATGTCACCAGAGTAGTGGACAATATCCTGAAGGGGGGATTTTATCCTTCATCCTGTCTTGCCTTCCCCCTTCCTAGTTTTCAGTGTTCATTACACCACTTTATGGCTATATATACCCCTCATCCTGCTGACACTTGTGACAATATGTGTTGGTTTTACTATTATTGAGATACGACACTTGGAATAATGGTCTCTACATCCACTAAGTGGCTACCAAAGACACGATTTCATTCCTTTATATGGCAGAGTAGTGCTCCATGTACACACATACACACACACACACACACACACATTTTCTTTATCCACTCATCAGTAAGGGATACTTAGGTTGATTCTAAATCTTTGTAATTGTTAACTGTGCTACCATAAACATTGGAGTGCAGGTGTCTTTTTAATAAAATGACCTCTTTTTCCTTTGGGTAGTTTCCCAGGAGTGAGATTTCTGGATTGAATAGTAGGTCTACTTTTAGTTCTTTGAGAATTTTTAGACTGCGTTCCATAGAGGAGTACACTAGTTACATTATCAACAGCAGTGTATAAGCTTACCCTTTTCACCATGTCTGTGCCAACATCCCTTATATTTTGACTTTATAATAATGGCCATTCTAACAGGGGTAAGGTGGTATCACTTTGGTTTTAATTCACATTTCCCAGATGACTAGTGATGTTAAATGTGTATTCATTTGTCTGTTGTCCATTTGTCTACCTCCCTCTGAAAAAAGTCTGTTCGTGTTTGCCCACTTTTTTATGTTTTCGTTTTTGTTTTTTTTTGGTTTTTTTTTTTTTTTTTGGTTTTTTACTGATTTCTTTGTATATTCTGGAAATTAGTTCTTTGTCAGGTGTATAGTTTATGAATATTTTCTCTTTAGTTGAGTCCCATTGATTTATTGTTACTCTGTTTTTGAAGTCTTAGTCATAAATTCTTTGCCTAGACCAATGATTTCCAGAAGACCATTTCACATGTTTTTTTCCTGAATTTCTGTGGTTTTTGATCTTACATTTAACTCTTTTATTTATCCTGAGTTACCTTTTATCTATAGCAGACAGGGATCCAGTGTCATCCTTCAGCAGGTGGCTGTTCAGTTCTCTCAGGACATTTATTAAACAGGTCATCCTTTCCCAGTGTATGTTTTTGTCTGCTTTGTTGAAAATTAATTGGTGGTTGTTATATGGCTTTATTTCTGCATTCTCTATATGGTTCCAATGGTCCATGCACCTACTTTTATAACAGTATCAGACTGTTTTGTTTATTGCAACTTTGTGGTATAATTTGAAGTCAGGTAACATGACACCTCCACATTTGTTATTTTTGCTTCAGATTTCTTTGGCTATCAGGCTCTGTTTTGGGTCCATATGATGTTTAGAATTTTTTTTTATAAATCTGCAAAAATTGATTGTATTGGTATTGTGATGGAAATTTCATTGAATCTGTATATTGCTTTAGTCTGCATAGACATTTTACTGATTTTGATTATTCTAATATGCTATCATGGGATGTTTTCCATTTATTTGTGTGTTTCATCAGTGGTTTGTAGCTCTCCTTGTAAAAATTGTTCACCTCTTAGGGTAAGTGCATTCTTACATATTATATATTCTATTCAGATATTATAAATGATACTGAGCTCTTGATTTGAATCCCAGCTTGACTGTTAATAGTCTATGAAGGTGCTACTGATTTATGCACAGCAATTTTGTAACCTGAGACTTTATTGAATCTATTTATTAATTCTAGGAGTCTTTTGGTGGATTCTTCGGTTTTCTATCCTACTGAAATTGTTCCATAATATTGAGGAGGCAATCCTCTCTAGCTAATTCTAAAAAGCTAGTATCATATTAATACCAAAGTCAAGAAAGAACACAACAAAAAATGAAAAGCATAGGCTGGTATCCCTAGAGTTCTCGATATGAGCATAGGTGCAAAATTTTTTAATAAAATATTAGAAAACTGCACCCCATAAAGGTAATTCACAATCATTAAGTGGGTTTCATCCCATAGATAAAAGGATGGTTCCAAATACGCAAATTAATAAAGATGATTTTCCTCATGAATAGTAAAAAAAAAAAAAAAAAACCCACATATGATCATCTCAATGGATGCAGAAAAATAATGTGATAAAATCCAGCACTCTTTTATAATAAAAAGTCGTCAACAAACTAAGCATATAAGGAATGACCATATCTCAAAATAATAAAAGCCATAGGCTATAAACTTACAGCTAACCTTGTACCAAATGGGGGAAAGTTCAGGGAATTCTCTCTAACACCAGAACAAGACAGGGAGGCCAGCTGTCAGCAGTTCTATTCCACATGGTCCTGGAGTCCTGGCTGAGCAATCAGGGAAGGGAAGGAGACACAGAGCATGGACATCGATGCCGAGGAGGTCAAACTATCCCTGTGTGCCGATGTTATGATTTTGTTTCTAGAATTATTTTTAGTTTTGATCTTTAGCTCTATAATAGCTCTTTCACCAACAAACAGCTAGAAAATCTATTTAAAAAATTTCCAAAATCTGTTTAAAGGCACGAAAACACTACAAAAGCAGCTCTGACATTAAAGCTAAATATTATAAGAAAAAAAAAGCCTGTAGAAGAGATACTTAACTTTCACAATGTTTTGGTCCTCCTGGTATTTGCCCATTTTAAGAAGCAGCTGAAATTCTAAGTGGAGCCTTTTGCAGTCTCCAGAGGTTGCGGTGGAAGTGGAAAAAAGATTGAGTTCAGAATTCTCCAAGAAAAACTTGCCCTGGTAAACACACCAGGCTTTTCTTGTGGATCCACTAATAATCACAATGTAGGAATAAAAACAAACCTAAATAAGCCAGTTCTCATAAAAATTCATGGCCAGTTTCAAGCAATTCAATCTTCACTTGGAACAAAATTATATTCTTTATTCCTCTATCCTAATTGATTATTGGAAGTATTACTCCCTTCTGGTGGGAAATAACACCATCAAGATTTTTAAATTATCTTAATATTTTTAGACTCAATGTATCATTAATAAAAATGCTATGCATGAAAAGATAAGCATTGACCAAAATTAAAAGATAAAAATGAATGGGGAATGTGTGATGAGCCAAGACACATCACAATATTGCAGTTAACCTATACGAACTTTAAGATAACTGAGCAATATAGAATATTAAGGGAGAAATTGTAAAAATACATGCAAAATAAGAAAAATTCTACAAGTGAAATCTATAAAACTTCCAGTATGTCAATATAAAGCTCTAACTCGAGTTTAGACACACCTGAAGGAAGCAATAGTAAACCAGGGCTAGATCAGAAGAAAATGCACACGTCAGATATGGAGCCCAAAGGTAAGAAATGTACAGAAATGAACGGAAGAACCAAACGGAATATAGGAAAAGGTCAAACACAACTGGGAATGAAATCTGAGAAAAGGGGGGAATAAAAAATAAGATATAACCAATATTTGAAGATGTAATAGATGAAATTTTCCACCAAAGTGTGAAAAATCTCAATGTGAATAATTGCAAATCTGTGTAATCCCCAAAAGGGTAAATGCAGAGAAAACCATAAAATCATATCCTAGTAGAATTGTTACAATTTCAGACAAAAGATATGCACCAGTGTGCACTTCCTGACTGTTGAAGAAGAGCTTTTCCGGGATTTTCATAAAGGCTTTGGTGGGTATTGAATGGTACTGGTATTTATAATCTATGGCATGTTTATAACGAAGAGAAAACCAGGATGGCACGTGATGTTAATTTTCACAACACTGCACAATTCATCTTTGACAACTATTTTAACATGTGATATAAGAAATTAGCAAAATTGTTTGAAAACCACAATTATAAACAGTTGCAAAGACAAGAGCTTTTTTACATCGTAGGAGCTGTGGTCACAGCCGGGTGACGCTCTGGAACTCCATAAAGAGCCTTGCACTCCCCCCCCACCCCCAACACAGTGTATTTGTTCTTTTTGCCTCTCTCTGTCACCCTGCAAGAAATAAGATAACCAAACTTTGGCTCTGTCCAGAAAACGTCGCAACTAATCATCCAGAGGGTATGAGAAAAAATCTATTTCTCCAGAGTTACTCAAGCTGGTTACCTGGGACGTAGAGGAGCAGGTGAACACGGTTGCTGCTCAGAGAACATTCACTGAATGAACCCAGGACTCTTGTTGCTGTTTCCAGGATAACTGGCTGTGAATCCCTGAAACATGTTCTGTCAATTTGTAATATTTGTTATTGAAAACAGGAAAATTGTAACTAAATTTTCTCTATTCTGCACATCCATGATTCTAAAAATTCTACCTTATCAGAAAACTTTTATCATTATTACATGACACCATTGCTCTTTAACACAGATTATAGAAAATTTGGCCCTCAAGTTACTTAGAGTCTCTTCTTACTCAGAATGTGGCACGGCGGCCCATTTTGCGCTTTATTTGAAGCTCTGCAAAACAGCAACTTAAGGCGTGGGCCTTTGTTTCTGCATCGCTCTTTTCTCTCAATTGATATTCAACATTTGAAAATAGAGGATGAGAGTACATGATATCATAGGAAAATACAGGGAAGGCAGTTATTTAGCTTCCTACAGGAAATCTCTACTTGGAATAATGAAAAAAGAAAGTCAGCAGTACTCAGGTCCAGTGAGGAGAGATTACTAGGAGGAGGGATGCAGAGAAGACAGTGAGACGTCAATTTGCTTTACAGTCTCCCTGATGGGGCAGTTAGAGACCAAAAGCCGGGAAGGAAGGATGTGAAAAAGCATCCAGGCAGCGCCCAGGAGAGCGAGTGCCCCGGGGGAACGCGTGTCTGCTCTGGGGGACGCTGGGCGGTGCGCAAATCATCGGCTTATCCAGAAACACATTCACGTATTTCATGAAAAAGGAGCCAAAACCTATCACACAGTTAATTAATTTGAGAAAGAATATATAAAAAATATCAAGGAGTATATTCAGGTCTTTGGAGTTTGAAAAATACTAAAATTATTTTAAAGGAAAAATCAGAAGAAAATAAAGGCATGAACTTTGGTATTTTTGTCAAGAACAAACAGAAGATTAACTTTCATTTCTTAACACAGGTCATATAAATGTGGCACTCAGGTTATCCTCTTCCTTGGTTTCTGTGATTTGCTTTTTCAAGATTGCCATCGCAGCTTTTCCTCCAGAGTGAGGGGGAGAATATGGAGGAAGAGAGATTTCTCTGGGGCCGTCTTTCCCAGATGTGTGCCTCTCCGTGCATTCTGTCACAGAACTGTCACAGAAGACAGTTTAGGCCAGCGGCCGGGGACATGAGACTCATGAGCTGGGATATTTCACTCGGTGCCTGACGCCACCAGTTGAATGGGCAAGATTGCGTATTGTATGTTATTGATAATTATCCAAAAGTCGGACTTGGAAGGAATCCCTTCTAACTCATTTTGCTTGAAAATCCTCATTAACATGTAGATATATGATGTTAGCCTAAATCCTCCCCTAGCTTTAAAAACCCAGCCTGGGTTTCCACAGTGTGACCTCAGCCCTTCAGGGACGCTGGCCATTGCCGGCCACAGCCTCATTACATGTACTTTTATTCCCAGATTGTATTTCCCTTACAGAAATTTTTATGCACCCTTCTCTTTGACAGATCCTCCACTTAAATTTTAAATAGTGTTTTAATTGGCAGCTGTTGCCAGTGTAACAGGCTTGATGAACAATACATTTTCTCAGTCTCATGTGCCTTCGGAATCCTTATTTGTCTGAAGAGGATAATTTGAATGTGATAGCACATTCTTTCATCCCTAAGCAAGTAGCAATCACATTCCTTTGATGGTGGTGAATAAAGGAGATTCTTATAGGACCAGCCCACACAATACCCACAACTTAGCAAGGCTCTGCAGTCTCATTTCCCTGTGTGAGCCACTCATCTAAGATGCACGTAGGGGGAAATTGATACAAATCAACAATTAAACACCCTGTCACTCAGAATGCAGCAAAATAGATTTCATATCAAAACTTCTGCTACATGTGATACGGGTAGATAACAATTCACAGTGAATTTACACAATGGAAGTAAGACTCAAGAAATAATAATCTAGAGTATTGTTGGTGGAAGAAAATTTTAAAGAAGTTTGTGGATATTTCATAAGTATGTGCTAACAGTGAGAATATGAGAATGCAAAAATACTTCCTCTAATAACTTTTTATTAGGTCTGAGTATTTAATGTTGACTTTGATTGTTCTTCATTAATCTCCCTCAATATAATTCTATTATCTACTCCCAATAAAGTCTGAACTAATAATTAAAAAATTACCTGGGGGAACAGACCTACACTGGGGCTTTATACTAAGTAACATTCAGCTCTGAAGTTTGGTGTGCAACATTGTATTTATTTGAATATTAAGTTTCAGCATGAACACTGAAAATGGTCATTTAATCTATGAGGAAAAGATGAATTATTCAATAATTGTGATAACCAGGCAGACATTTAGATCAAAATAATGAGAAATGACAAGTTTATAGCTTTTCCTGAAATAAATTCCAGAGAGATCAATTATGCAAATGAACCAAATATGCCACATAATACCCAGCAGAAAGTATCGATTATGAGAAAACATTATGAGAAGATCTTTGTAAGCATAAAACGGAAATCACAAATCATTTTCAAAAGACCAATAAAGGTCATTACCTAAAAGATCATGATTTTCTTCATGGCAAATAATCCCCACAATTATATGAAACATGAAGAAAATAGGGGAAATCTTTTGAGATAAATATGACACTCTAAGTTTTCGTATTCCCAGAGTTAAAACTAACAACAAAAATTAAATGAACCAGCAAAAAAGGGGGGCACAGGAAATGCCAGAGTTCCCTGAAATCAGAAGTGATTTTAAACAACATAAAATGCTATTCATAGAAAGAAAAGAAATGAAAGGGACAATAAGATATCATTTTACACAGTAGCTGGCTAAGATCGAAACATTTGGTAACTCATCAAAAGTGTGAGAAAGTATAAGAAAGGTATTGTGATGTACCGTATTAGTCACTAGGATATGTACACAGCAGAACTTCTGTAAGTCAACCTCCCGAGGGACTGACTGGTCAGCAAGCAAAGGTCAGCAGAAGGAACTAGGCCCACTGTACTGAAACGTAACATGTAGTGGATGTCTGGTTTGTAACATTTGTAGAAATTAAGTCAATGTAAGCAGTTGGTCCAGGTAGGGAGGTGGTCCCCTGTGAAGGTTCTACTATACCCATATATGCATGTACATATATGTGTACAAAACCCTTTAGAAACCCCAAATCATATAGACTATATACAAAATGATTTTTAGTGTATATAGTACATATAACATATATATTTTCCTACATAGTACTTTTGAAATATAAAAGAAAAATGACTCCCTTGAAAATACTATTAAAATAGATAAACTCCTTGGCGAAGTTAAGAATCAATAAATGAAAAAAAGATTAATATGATGTGGAATGAGAAAGATTAGCCAACCACAGTTATCAAGATTAAAAGAATGATGGAGGACGTTCTATAAAATGTTATTACAATATCACACCTATAAATGTAATATTATTCAAAAAATAATATCCATTAAATAACAAAAAACATTCATTAAATTATTGAAAATAACATCCATTAAATTATTAAAATAACACAAAGAATCAGATTATCAAATCTGAGTAACAGGGTACACAATTTTACAGCATCATGATATACTACTGTGTTCAAAGGCAGAGGTGATCAAAGACAGAAGTGAAAGGGGGATGGCCTCAAACCCGTCTCTCCAGCTCCCTTCTCCCCACACTGCACATCCCCTGGCTAGAAGGATAGCTGAGGTCTCTAAGCAAGTTCTGCATTTCTTGGTACTTCTATAGAAGAGAGTTCTTTAGTCCGAAAACCCATCTATGCTCAGCTGTGTAACTCTTGTGGGCTACATGAGCTTTTCAGACGAATCATGTCCCATCAACCTTCAGAATGCAGATTTGTTTATTGTAAGTAAACCTAGACAACCAGATGGATACAGCTTAAAGCATTTCATGGATAAGAACTCTCTTGCTAGCAAAAGCTGTCAGCTTGTTGTCTGACAATGGAATGTTTCCAGGAGATTGTTCAGTTGCTTCCATTCTTTCCTGGGGGCTTCCAACTTGAAATGGGAGAGCAGAAATGCGGAATTACTGCTCAGTCCTTTCCATTCAGAAGAACCATAGTCAGACGTCCCCAGCTGGCTCAAACACAATCCCTGCATTATTTTCTTCTTAATCCACACATGACATTTGATTTTCATGCTTTTAAATTTTAATCAAATGTAGAGACGTACTACACACAAACATACACACACACATATATATATACCTTATTTGTATACACACACATTTGTTTTTTTTATGACAGTAACATGATTTTAAAGCCAAATCAGTTGTCCTGCAGAATCTCTTATCTCTGACATTCTGGATTTCTCTGCTTTGCTTCTTTTTTGTTTCACTTTTAGAATACAGGTAAAATAATGTTGGCAAGAATATTACATGAGTGCTATTGTATATTTTTTTTACTTTTTATTCCCAAATCACTTAATTTATTAATACTTATTATGAATAGGATGCACAGAAAATGCCAGTGCCTGTCTTATTAAATTGTCGATATCATAAATTAATTCTACCATCATAAATTATTTATACTTGAAAAAGAAAATCATGGCTTGGCTCCTGAAGCACAGTGGTTGCGGTGCCAGCCACATGCACAGAGGGTGGTGGGTTCGAACCTGGCCTGGGTCTGCTAAACAATGACAATTGCAACAAAAAAAATAGCCAGGTGTTGTGGCAGGTGCCTGTAGCCCCAGCTATTTGGGAGGCTGAGGCAAGAGACTTGATTAAGCCCAAGAGTTTGAGGTTGCTGTGAGCAGTGATGTCATGGCGCTCTACCAAGGTTAACATAATGAGACTGTGTCTCAAAAAAAAAAAAAAAAAAGAAAAGAAAAATAAACAAAGAAAGAAAAAAGAAAATCAAAGCACCACAGCTTTTACATATATCTAAATGCCTCATCAAAAGAATGATCACTTACATATGCAGTTTTTCTTGGACAATGAATTTTTCTTATTCTTGTGACTCTCAATGAATCCTGTATTGATAAAGTAATGGCAAAACTACCTTCTTATGGTGAGTAGTGAATATAACAGGTGTCACTCAAACTTTGATTGGCTTCTCTGTTTTCACTATTTTCGGGAAGATCAATTATTTTTGGCTAATTTCTTTCTTTCTTTTTTTTTGAAATAGAAAGTAGAGTGATATAGCATCACAGTTCACATCAACCTCCAGCCCCTGGGCTTAGGTGATTCTCTTGCCTCAGCCTCCTGAGTAGCTGGGACTACAGGCACCCAGCTATTATTTTTGTTGCAGTTGTCACTGCTGTTTTAGCTGACTGGGGCCAGGTTGGAACCTGCCACCCTTGGTATATGGGGCTGGCACCCTATCCACTGAGCCACAGGCGCCGCCCATTTTTGGCTAATTTCTTATCTCTGTAGTTCTTTGGCTCTGAAGTCTGCATGAAGATTTGTATAATCTTTGATTGACTGCTTTATTGATTTTTTTTGAGCATGCATGTGCCTGGAAGTGTCATGAATTGCTACTTTGTCATCTTACCATTTGACTAAAATCCCACATAATTTCTGGTGATATTATATCTTCACTATTTCTCTAGATTTTAAAAGCACATCTTAGCATTTGTACCGTGATTTCGTCGTATGCTATTAGGACTGTGGCTTTTGTTCCTCTCTTCTAGTTTCCTATAACTAGAATAAAATTCTTAACCAAGGACTAAGGGTTTGTTGTCTTTCTACAGAATGCTAGCTGGAATCACCTTAATATTTCATAATTTCTCAAGTTAACAATATATTTTCCTCTGAAAATTTTAAACATCTCATACTTGTAGTTTGGGAGAGTCCTTTATACATCATTTAGCCTTTTACAGGTGTTTGACCCACCTGGTCTTCTAAGAGGTTATGTTACCTCTCACATCACCTCTTAGAAGACCATGTTGCAAAGTATTTTATGATACTCATGCCAAATTATCATTTTCTGAAAATCAAAAATAAATAAAAATTGCTATCTATAATGACATTCCCTATTCATATATATGAATCACCCAGGACCTTAGATGATAATTAATTCCAGCCATTATAATTGCCTCTTACTTAAGAGTGAATTTGTATAATAGGAGTATGTATTGGGTATCTTTTTGTTGAGACACAATCAAGAGGCACATCGTTTCTTTTTAAGTTGTAGAAAATGAAAAGCTTTCTAGCTTTAGTATTAGGAGGAATGATCCTTACGCATTAAGTCTGCTGTGTTAAGAACATGTTTTCCTGTCACTGTTAAAGAAATTAGAAGGTGATAAGCTGTGAAAACATTCCTGGAAGTAAGTGACATCTCAATTATTTTTACATTAATACCCATGGAAAGATGTGTAATATAAACAGATTCTGGAATGGAATCTGTCTACAAAGAGAGTGTGGGTATGAGGTGATGAGAACAGGGGAAAGTAAGAAAAATGTAAGCAGAACCAACACTTTTTAAAAGTTCAGATTAATTTGAGGATACAAATGATTAGGATGCACTGCTTGCCTTGGTTAGATAAAGTCCGAGTTGTAGTTGAGCCCTGCACCCAGGACGTGTGCTGTATACCCTACATAGTGCCCACTAGGGGAGAGTTTACAAAGCCCCCGCCCCTCCTCCCTCCTGCCCCTTTTTCTCCCCCCCCCAACTTGAATTTAACTGTGTTTTTCTCTCTCTCCTGTGCATGTGCAATTGTTCATCTACTAGTTTCATATTAGTATTGAATACATTGGATACTTGCTTTTCGATCCTTGTGATACTTTACTAAGGAAACTGTTCTTCAACTCTGTTCAGTTAAATACAAGACCAACATTTTTAGAATAATCTGCAGAATGAATGATAACCTACTACTAAAGATAAGGACTGGAATGTTCTTGGATATGAAATCAAAGGAAAATACCCATTTGAATCTCATTACACATCACATTATTATAGCTGATTGCACAATATAAATTGCTAATAGCCAACGTTATCAATATTATATTTATGGACGTACATCCTTCTGGGAGACAGTGAATAAAATTATATTATTGTATTAGTTTATCATTAGCATAACTAAATTTTTCCACCCCATATTTACTTTTCTAAGATTTATTCATCAAATCATACTTTAACATTCAAAATTGAGGTGCTAACATGAAATTTTATTTAAAAGAAAGGATATTACAGAAGACATATTTTAGTTTCATAAAATTTGATCCAGTCCCATAATCTCATCCATTTGAATGCAGTTGTTATAGGATCGAGTCATCATAATAGGATAAAACTATTTTTTAAATTTTTTCAATATTATCTAAATTATTCTATTTAATTTCTACTTTTTGAAATTAAATATTCCATCAGAAAGTATCATGCACCTAAATGCCACATTAGACTTTCCTACAGTCTCTGACAAATGCACTAACTTGTCATATTAACAGCCTCCTTAACAAAGCAAGGTTATCACTGGTGGTGCAACATAGTTAAGTAACCAATTTCATACAGCATAAATTATTACATAGAAAGACTGGTAGAGGCTTTGAGTATTTGAGTACTATCAATAATAGCTTTCCTTAGGTGATTAATACATGAAATAAACAAATCAAGTCAGTTTTGACTTTACAGTGAAAGAATGTCACAAATTTTTTTCCATTTTATTATTTTGTGACTAAAGAAAAGTACCATATTATCCCTCCTCTTCAAACTTAAAGTGAGGAGAAAAAAATGTCTTCCCTAAATAACTTATTTTGATTCTCCTTTCCATAATTAAATCGTAAAATATCTCTTTTTTTTGCTTTGGTTGCCAGGAAACTTAAATCCATTGTATATTTACAGAAATACATATATATGTACATAATTTTACCAAACTATTCTGTGTATTACATAATCTTTTATGTAATGTATGTATTTACATAACTGTGATGAGGATTTTGTCATTTATATTTAATTAATATATTTTGTGTGCTATTCTTTTGCCATGTTTGTTCACAAAATTTAGTTAAAATATATTTATTTTCTAGAACAAAAAGAATATTCTTTAAAAATAAACCTGATAAATCTGAAACTTCTGTCTTCCTGTTCAAAAAGCAAAACAAAAAAATTTGGTTTTTTAACCTATTAATTTGCCAGAAAGCTAACAGACTAACCTGTGGATTAGCAAACATAATATGTATACAATGTACTGAAATCTATTTGGGTCATGATTTTAATAGCACTTGACTTTTGGAAACACAAATGAGAAACAATGACTTTAATAAAATGGTTTATTTTATTTCTTTCATACAATTGAGACTTTCAGAGATGAGCAGTTCAGACAACTATAACAATACCATTCTATCAGAGACCAGGATCCTAAACTAGAATTTGTCTAGTTTCCCAAAGCACCACCCAGGATGATGTCCAAACATGTTCACCTATGCAGTGAATACTGGAGCACTACCCATCTCTTCAGCATTTGAGCTAGTAAGAAAGAAGAAGAGGAAGAAGAAAAAATAACCAAAAAGCATTCCCCCAATTGAACCTGAGCCTTAGCGAGCTCAATTAGTTTTACAGAAGATCACCACAAGAGTTGTTTAATTATTTCTGTATAAATCTCATTGGCCAGACTGTTTGCAAGGGAGGCTGGGAAATATGGTTTCCTAGTTGGGCACATTGTGGCCCCCCGCCCCCGAATAATGAAACTGTCTCTGCTACTGTATAGCCAGCCAACCATATCCCACTGAGCTTTTAAAAAGACATTTAAATGATATAACTTCATATTTATATACACATCTTTCTCTGGAATTTTGAAAAACTTGTTTAACCCAAAGGCTAATGGTGAAAAGAAAATGCCACCCTGAGTTTATTGGGAGAAGTTATTAGGGAACAAATTTTATTTTTACTGACCATGCACATAATTTAACAGGGGTCTAGCTAATCTACCCATGACCATATTCATACTTTTTATTTGTGAGACATTTCATTGTGACTGTTTTATTAAATGGATCAAATTTTATTGATTTTAAAATAGGAATATTGAAAAAATTACTAACCGTTTTTGTCTATTTTATTTTTATTTGCTTTATATTCTAAGTCAATTATATATTAAGGGAAATATCCTAGAAAAAGTATTTTGTGGATAACAAAAATATCAGATTTTTGGCAAAAACCAAGAAGCAAGATGGGGAAGCAGCTGACTTAGTGCATGAGTCATTTGGCCCATTTTTCCTCCAGGGTTTCTCTCAGTTTCTCAATTTAGATTCTTTTACCCTTCTTTTTACCAAATTCAACTGTAATTCCTAATCTAAAGGATAATTGGCTGATAAGTAATAAATTCTGAGTTATCATTATACTTCTGGTTTTCATAAACTGTGATGTGATTTCTCACAAAGAAGATAATATGATTTGGTCTTAATAAAGAATGCTAAAGGAGATGAATTTTAGTTAATAAACTGGATAGGAAACAAAAGCATCAGTCTATCATTTTATTCTGGAGAGTCATAAGTGCTAAAGGCTCTCTGAGAGAAGACTTCGCACTTGAACCTAGAAATATCCAAGTTGCAGTAGGAAAATCTAGTGTCTGGTTGAATATTTAAATATGGAACTTAGTATAATAATGTGGTAGACATCAGCAAGGAAGTGAGGAAAGATGTGACAGAACATCTCTCCAAGTGGGAATAGTGAGAGCAGGAAGAAAAGGACGGTTACTCCTGTGAGAGGTAATATCCAAGATGGCGGCACCAGCTCACAAAGGGAGTAGGGAAGCCAGGAAAAGGAATGCCTGCAAGACCTGCAACCTTGCAAAAAGAAAAAAAACAAAAACAAACAAACACAAAAACAAAAAACACAAGGAACTTGCCTTGAACCTTTGGACTAGATCAAACCAACATGAATAAAATATCCATGAAACAGCTGAATTTCTCTCATGCTACCACTACTAAGTCAGCTGCCTCCAGTGATATTGTTTTCAAAACAATTTGTGTAATTATCTTTAGCTTCACTTTTTAAAAAAACTACTCTCTTCCTGTCTTAGGAACACAAATTTACCCTTTAGCTAAATCTGTGCCTCCTGAATTGCACTTCCTAAGACCCCAGTCAACACCTTTCTTGCTGCTCTGTGGTCTGGCCTTTTCCTCCTTTTGTTGACACTCTCTCCAGAATGCAGAAATGCCTCATTCATATTCAGCTTTAACATGTCAAGATAATAAACACGCAAGTACTTTCACTACGATAAGAAATATATTAAATTTTAAAAGGCAATGAAAAGAAAAGACATTTTATAAACACAATTCCAGTTTTTCTTCAAAATTACGCATTATGAGACATTTCTCTAAAATTGGAGATCAACTCTTGATATGACTTTTAAAATTGTGAATATCTGATAGTTGGAGACTATGAGTCTTTCTTCATTAAGAAAAACCCCTAGCTATTTGTGACTGTAATTTTCTACATTCAATTATGTATTTGATATCTCTACAATAATAGTTTCATGATTCAAAATGAATTTCCAAACTTCACATGTTTCTGATATCTGTTTGCTTACTACAACATAAGTTAATTTACAAATTAACTTGGATTGGCTACAACATTTTCCATCAGAATATGATTCTTATGTGTCATTGTCACTGTTATTCACTATGACCAAAGTTTGTCTTAACATGTAAGAAATAAAATGACTCAGCAACACATTTTCCTGAGATATCTAATGATCTAATTTTCCCACAAATCTGGGGTTAAAATTATCCCTTTTTGCTTTTTGTGTCAAAAACAAATGAAAGTTAGTACAACTATCAGGGTTCCAGGAAGAAATACATAGCACTTGCAAAAAGTGGATAAGAATTTAAACAAATATATACAAAGATACACAAGGAGTTACAGAAGTATCCCCAATAAGGGATACTGAAGTACCCCTGAACTCACAAGGGGAATCTCCAATTTCTACCCTATCCACGTCAGAAGTAACAAAGAGACATTCCAGATTATTTATTGCAGCCCAATTCATAATTGCCAAGTCGTGGAACCAGCCCAAATGCCCATCAATCCATGAATGGATTAACAAATTTTGGTATATGTGCACCATGGAATACTATGCAGTCATAAAAGGATAGAGACTTGGCTCAGCATCCATAGCTCAGTGGTTATGGTGCCAGCCACATACACCAGGGCTGGTGGTTGTTACCCAGCCTGAGACTGCTAAACAATGACAACTACAATAAAAAAAAAAAAATAGCTGGGCCATATGACAGGCACCTGTAGTCCCAGCTACTCAGGAGGCTGAGGCAAGAGAATAGCTTAAGCCCAAGAGTTTGAGGTTTCTGTGAGCTGTGAAGCCACAACACTCTACTGAGGGTGACATAGTGAGATTGTGTCTCAAAAAAAAAAAAGGAGACTTTACAACATTTATGTTCATCTGGATGGAACTGAAACATATTCTTTTTAGTAAAGTATCTCAAGAATGGGGGATAAAAGGCATCCAATGTACTCAATACTATTATGAAACCAATATATCATCACCTACACATTCATACAAATGATAAAACACAACTATAGTCAAGAAAGAAGAAGAGGAGAGGAAGGAGAGGGGAGGGGAGGGGCAGGAAAGGAGGAGGAAGGGTGTTTGGTGGGACTTCTGTGCACAGTGCAATGGTACATTTCAAAACTACTAAGAGTGTAGTATAAACGTCTTACCACAATAAATACATAAGTGAGATGATGGCTACGTTAATCAGGTGGATGTAAGCGTTCCACATTGCATATCAAATCAGCACATTGTTCCTCATAATTATACACAGTTATGATTTAATAAATAATAAAAAAAAGAAGTAACAAAGAGATGTAGCAGTTATAGCGCCTGATAAAAGGACTCTGGGAGAGGGTGCCCAACATACTTTGTGTCATTCTATGAAAAAGCCAATCCAAGACCCAGTCTAAAGGGTGAGAGAGGAGTAAATATTCTAAGGTCTTGTCTCTTATGTCCCCATACCCACCTGGGACCCACGCCCGGACACATCACAGAGGGAAGAAGTTGCCAAATGGAGTCGTAAAAGTTCTTCTGAGGAGAGAGTAGGGTAGAAAAGGGTTCTGATCATATCAGGAGAAACAAATGGTGAAAATCCCACATTAAGTATGCTTTAATAGAAAGAAACATACCATACTTGGAAAGATAGTCAGGGAAATTGAAAACCATGAATGGCATTTTACAAGAGAAAACTAACATCATAAGTCCATTTTAGATTATATTGACTGGTTTTCTATTTGTATTTCTATAACTTATCAATACCTAACTTATAATGGGTCACAAAAAGATTACTCTAATAAATATTAAAGTTAAGTTTTTGTGTGCAGCAATTTTAATGAAAATTAATTGTGTAAAACACAGCATGGAACATTTTCTGGCATTCTAATTCTTTGGAAATTATTTCTAAGGAAATTCTTACCATACCATATTCTTATTGCTGCTTATTGAGTTTGATGAAATGGGAATGTTAGGCAAGTAGGATTTTGGTCATTGAAATTTTGAATCTGGCAGCAAAATATAAGAAATTACCATAGCAAAGACCAGACTATTTCAACATAAAAATGTCTTAGTAAATAGAAGCCAATGAATTGAACATTTTCCATGTTAGATCTTTAAAATGCAAAGTAGCAGTGAAAATTTTAATTCCTGATTTTTCATTTTTATTTCCTTTATTCTATTCAGGAAGAGAAAATTTTATTTTAAGTGAGAAATGTAGTATTTAGGCGATACTCAATAGTCATGGAAGCTGGATGCAATAACTACAAAAACTCTATTGTCTGTGTATATGTTTGTGTGTAGTGAAAAGTAACTACTTTTATTTTTTTCAGAAATCCAATGCTGCTGCCTTCACAGGTTATGGTAAAGATCAATAATACTGAATGTACCAAACAGAACTTCGTACACAACTCTGTACACTCTGCATTAAAAGATGCAATTTCTGTTTTCCAAACTAAAACTTCATTAATTAAAATATTTTAATTACCCTAATACTCTCTTTCTTGATCTCCATGGTATTTTCCTGTACACTACATATGATGACCATTTGACTGTCACTATTTAGACTATTTTCAAATAATTCATGTAGTTTACATCACATAGTAACATAATTACTAAGGAAAATATTTTCAGAGATGATCTCCTTATATTAGCTATGAAAATTAGGGGTATGTTTTAGAAATAGATAATCAACAACATATATTCAAAATAGCATGAAAGACTATATAGGAGTTTCACTTCAAATAATGATGAAATAAGAAATTTGGCTCAGCCCTCCCAGCAGGAACAGCTGGAAAAAATTGGTCAAAGTATTAATAAAAATAAGTATAAGGTTAGTAGATTCCCCGATGGTGTCATAGGGGAGTAGAAATACCATTTTAAAAATAACTTATCATAATATATTCAAAAATTAGAACATAAGGTTGAGAAACATGCAGAGCACTAGAAAATATATAAAACAATTCAGTGTAAGTATGGAATTAAAACATACATTTGAAATAAAAAAATCAGCAGGCACATTTGAGACACAATGGACCCAAATGAGGAGAACGCAGCAGAAGGGAGGGGAGACGCCGCTGAGACGAGAAGAGGAAGAAGGGCCCAGCTCAGGTTGAAGGTAGAGAGACCAAGGGGGAAAACGCACAACAGGGACTGTGGCCACCTTAGGGACAGGGTGACACCAACAGCAACGGAGCCGCAGACAGGAAGCCACACAGATCCATCCTCTCTCGCTGAAGCTCCAAGGGAAAAAAAAAGAAAAAAATAATATGAGACCCAGGCAATATTTGAAAAGATAAGAGCTATTTTCTAGATAGCAGATCTAATCAATATTTTCTGACAATAGATTTTAAGACACAATTTCAATGATCATGACAAAACTCAGACATGACCCATATCATAAACAAATTATAAATAGTGTCATCTTAGTAAAACTGCCAAAAACCAAAGGCAAAGAGAAGAGGATTTAACAACTGTCAGAGAAAACCAAGATGTTACCTTCTAAGGAGCAACAACAGAATTGGTGGCTGACTTCCCCACAGGTTAAAAATGCATCCAAAAGGAAAAGGCAGAATCTTCAAAATGAAGACAAAGATGTTTAAGGGTAAACAAAAATGAGTGAATTCCTGATTATCCTATCCTTTTTAAAAGAAATAGTAAGGAATATTAATTTAAGGGAAAGCAGATGATTCAGACATTAGCAAAGGATTGAAAAGCAAAGAAACTGAGGCTGTGTGATCATCTAAGTAGATACGGACTGCATGAAACAATAATAGCTACAGAGTTTAAAATATTTATGAATTAAAATAGATGAAAAGTCACTATAAGGTATTTAACTTAAGTAGTTTAATCTATTTAACTATGTTAATTAGTTTAATTTAGAAGAGATACAAATTGATTTAAAGAGTTCTAAAATTGTATTGTCAGTGAAAAGATAAAATAATTTAAATTAGGTTTTGAAAGGCCGGGAACCATGTTTAATGTATAGGGTTATTATAAAGAAATCCAAATGTAAAATGTATGATTAATAAGCTAAAAGTGTGAAAAACTGAATTAACAAAAATAATCTAAATGAAGGCAAGTCAGATCAGCCCAATATGGTCTTAGTGGATGGAGGCTGATACCCAGCGACTGGCTGACCCTCAGCCACCACCATGACAGCCAACATTTGAGGACTTTTTCACAGACCTGCAGTGAAACTGGCCTGTGTTTGTGAGTGCACTCTTGAGCCAAGATCCCATTGCTGGAGCCACACTGGCATAGAAATATTCTGCCAAAATATGACTGTTTATACCTCACACCCTGCTCATCATGTTGTGATCCACAGACCAGCAGCCTCCACATCACAAAGAAGCCTGTAGTGAGGGCAGAACCCCGGCTCCCACCACTGACCTACGCACCCAGAATCTGCACTTTCTAATAAGTAACCTTCAATCCCAGGAGCCAGAGCCAGTTCCAGAATGCCTACATGAGCAACAGTTTTCTAGGGTTACTTCTAATACCCACAGTCTGATCTCAGTTTATCTTGAGTGCAGACCCCGCTATAAGAACTGGAAATCAGCAAATGTAATTGGGCTGTGGCCCTAGGGACGTGGAGTGAGGACAGGGGCCAGAGGGAGGCCGCCCAAGAAGGGCGGCCTGGTGGGAGAGTGACCACTTTGGCAACAGTGTCCTGCAGAGGACTCTGAGCTCCCTTTAGTAACCTGTCTCACAGTCATGCCACAGAAACCAGGGGGGCTGGGGCATTTTTCTACCGACTCCCATCCCTGGCAGTCAAAGGTTGACCCAGGGATGTTGACTTCCACCCAGAACTTCCAGCCTGCACTGTGCCAGACCTAGTGAGATGGAGAAACAGAGGCTGCAGAGGCAGGAAGCCACCAAGTTAAGGAGACTTCTCCTCACCTGCTGGGAAACTCTGGTGGGTCAAGGTCGTATAGACCAGGCAGCAAACCTGTGCTACCTTCAGTTTGGGGAGGTGCAGAGCTCTTGTATTTTTGTAATTTCCTTTCTATTCACTGTGCATTTTGGTGACCAGAAGCTCCTAATTTTTATGTAACCCCGTTATCTAAAGTTCCTTTTTGTTTGCTGTGTCTTATTTTGAAAATCTTCCCCTATTCTGAGGTCACAACACTTTTTTTTACTGTAAATTACCATGTAAGAACATTTCTGACTCTGCTTTTTGTATTTTATGCTTCTCTTCCCAGCAATATAAAGTACTCCTTGAAAGTAGGAACAAACCCTGCACAGGAAAGCAAATAGTTTCTGCTGCTACTGATGCAGTATTGCTGACTGCTGTTATTATTCACCGTAGTCAACGGTGCTAATCCAGTGCACTGGGCAGTGTTTTAAGAGTTCTACATATATCAATTTCATTTAATCCTCTCAACAACATGCGAAATATGAATGACCGTCACCTCGTTTTTACAGATGAAGACAGGGATGGTGGTTCTCTCATGGCTGCTCTGCCTCAGCTCCCCCATCAGTGTGCGTGTGTGTGTGTGGTGGGGGTGTTGTACTGTAATATCTCTCTATATTTTTAGTCCATTAATTGCTATAGCTGGTAGACTGGACAGAGAGACTCTATGTCCACTGTAATCCATAAACAGATGCATAATTTTGATGAAACCTTGAATTTTGTCTTTTGGGATAATGATTATGGTTTCTGTGTATAGAAACAAATGGCCAGAGAGGTGAAGTTTGACAGCAATGGATCTCTGTCCACCCATACTTACTGAACCTTCCATGGATTTATGCTGGGGAACGGTTTCTATCCAAAAACGTTATATTACTCAGCCCTTGTTGTTTCTAGAATTTGATATACCCCAGGACTGATCTATAAATACTTCCCAGATAATTCTCCACACTCTTTCTTTCCCCATGTGTTGAGTGGGTGACAACATGAGGGTGTTCTTGAAGCCATCTGCAGGGCAGGGTGGAGTTTGCATTAGCAAGATAATCATGTGAGTGTCTGGGGAAGAGACTGACGACCCTGATCCCTGGAAGTCCGTTGTAGCTTAACATGAGCCAGAGATAAACTTCACTGGTGTTACGCTGCTCAAACTTCAGTTTAAAGCACTTGCCGTAGGTCCCCATGCAATGACTTAGTGTTAACCCTGAGGGGTAGACAGCAAACTACTCAAACCCTGCCTTGTTTTCTTTTTCACAGAGGAAAATATTACTCAAAATGGAAAGGACTACTGTGACTGGAAGTAAAATGAAGGTTAAAAGCAGAACCAAATAATACTAAGGCATTCAAATGAACTTCATTTGTATGTAAATTAAGTAAAAGTTACCTCTCTCTCCCCAAATAAAACAAATAGCAAGATAGTTATTACCAAGTTAAGGAGACTTCTCCTCACCTGCTTGGAAACTCCGGTGGATCAAGGCCAGAAATGAACAAATATTCCTGGTCAAAAATTACTACAAAAGAGTTTAAGTATAGATAAGTCTTGCTTTGACTCCTAGTAAAGCTTTTGAAAAAATCTAAAAAATATTCATTACAATTTAAAGAAACCATAAAATCGTGCCTGTAAAGTTGTTTTAAATTAATTTTATTTCCTTTTTAAGTAAGGATGCTGAAGTAGAAGATAAATTAATGCTCAGATCGAAGTTTACGTTGTCCAACACTTCCAGTAAAATGCTTGTGCGCGACAAGGGGAGTTTCCAGCCGTGGTTAACTTCTGTCCTCTGCGTTCTCCACTCCCCACAGGTCAAAGTCCAGGGCTGATTATTTGGTGGGACTTGGGACAACCTCCTACCTAATTCACAGGTCAGGTAAAGTTGTTACACTCTCCATTGTCTTTCCAGTTTTCTTTAAGCCAATCTGGTTCCCTGCCACCGGCATGGACCTTGGGCCAGAACTCTGCCTTTAATTCCTCTCAAATTAATAGAAGTTCTAAGGTGGCAGCAGGTTTCCTCTATCTTCATCATTCTGTAACTGACTCTGTCTCAGTTTTGTTCTCTCCTATAATTATTACTTATTTTTTGCCATACAGTAGACACATCCTTTCCTGAGCTTTTGATTTGAGGACAGGCTACCAGACCTTATAAATTCTTCCATTTTTCTTGTCCAAGAAGATACTCCGTTCCAGGCACTGTGTCCTATTTCCACATTCAATAGGGTTTTCCATGGTCTTTGGGCATTTCTCCAATCACAGCAACCGCCCCTCATGCCCAGCTCAGACCCTCTGTCTGCTGTAAGCCTCACTTCTCAGATTTCTTACCACTTCTTGCTAAACTCAGATTTTCTCTGTTTTTCTGCCCCTTCTCTGCAACACATCTTAAGCCTTTAGATCTCTGTGCCTTAATCTTGAAATATCATAAGTGTATGGCTGAGTAACAGGAGACCATGAAATTTTCAAGGAGAAAACACATTCTATCAGATTGCTTGACGTACATGAGAATTGGCCAAATGGTCTCTGTCCTTGACTATTTATTTTAATATTTCTTCATTTACTTGTGGGGTATAAAATATGAGGTAAACAAATATACTGATACCACAAAGCTGGGAGGCTGCCACGGGGAAGGGCAGCAACGGTGTTTGCAGTACTCTTTGAAAATGAAAATGAAAGACCAAGCAAGAAATATAAACTGTAACAAGGAGAAATGCTCACTCTTACAGGTATATATATAGGGAGAGCAGGTGTGTGTGTGTGTGTGTGTGTGTGTATGCAGGAGAGCACGTGTGTGTGTGTGTACGCATGTGCACCTGTGCTTAAGAAAGACGCATGTGCAGGATTTAGGAAAGTAGACTTAGATAAAACTGGGATCAAATCAATGAGATAGAACTGTTGTGACTTTGGCTAATTATTTTCTTAGACTCAATTTCCTCTTTGTTAAAGGGAAATTTGGGAAGATGAAGCAAGATAGCAGGTATGTGGTGTTTAGGATAGTATAGAACATTAGGGGAACACTCAAGAAATATTAGTTATAATTCTCATTATTTTCATTGTATGGGAGACGCTCAAATTTAAGGTGAATCACTTGGGAAAAGAGAAACAAGATCCTTGGAAGTAACTGCTGATCCTAACCACAGTGCAAGCTGTGTGACTCAGCAACTAAAAGGTAAGTCCATTTCCCACCATCACACAGTATCAGAGAACACAGAGCTGCCTCAAGGTTAGTAAGCATCCTCTGCTAGGTCGTGATCTGGTGCCTCCAGGTCTCTGGGAACCTTGGGGTTTAGATCAGAGGATTCAAGTCTGAGGTTCTGTGCATCAGCCTCCCAGGTCATGCTGATGTGGCTGGCCTTTGACGTTAGCATGGGTCTGGAACAAATCTGGAGTGTAATTTCCTTTCTAGACAACAAATTTGAAGACAATTGTTAGTCTTCCAAAGAGTAACTTTTAAGAAAGTGATCAATAAATTGAAAGATTAGAAACCTATCCAAATGATAGGAGAAATACAGAGGGAAGCAGACATTATAAAATTAAAGCTTATTTTGCTCATTAAAGGCATACATAAAGATTACTAATGATTTATTCAATGCCAATTTATTTAATGCTATTGAAGAAAAATGATGCGTTTTCCCTGTCTCCCACATGTTGGAGGAATAAGGAACTTTTCTAGGCATTCAAAAATACTAATTTGGGGTACTTAGCAAATATTACATATAAAATACAAAAAAATCCATTTATAATAAGTTCAGTCTTGTTACTATCTCCTTGTTAAAGACTTAATGTTAATTTTAAAAGATTTATTCAACAACCTAATGTATGTGAGTCATTGTGCGTAAGCATGGAAATGCCGTAACAATACTGTCTGCATTTAAAAACTCATTGACGTGGATGAGACAGACATACAAACACCTACTATTCATACAGCAGATAAAACATCCGAAACTAAAATCCAATTTAAAATGCAGCTACATGATAGATAAACTTAATGTCTAATGAAAACCAATGTTACAAAATATATTAAATACTGTATCAGCAAATTGAATTGTAAAATGGTCCATGAGAATCCAAGAATCAGGTACACAGCCAAATTCTTGGTCATATTTAATTCATTGTTCAGAATAATATATGTCAAGCTTTATCCCTAAAATCATCTTAGCAATTTATGTGATTATATTATTGAATATAAACCTATAGTATATATAGCTTTAATTGGAAGTAGTGGTTCGTAACTAAATGATGATCTGATAATCCTTAATTCTTTTAAATTATCCCAAGTTGAAGCAATACCAAATCTCAGGATAGTTGGCGTATTCTGATGTTGCCTTATTTTCAATTGCTTTTTTTCTTCTCTGCCAGAGTCACTATTAAATAGATTACAAGGAACACTCATAATAATACTTTACAGATTGCTTTGTCAAAGTACAGAATGTATGCACTATTTTTTTAAAGTGAGAGCCTAAGTGTAGTTTTAGATATTACAAATAAATATAATTATATTTTACACATGGTGTCTGTGTATGTGTGTATATGTGTATATACACACACACACATACATATAAATATACATACCACAGGGTATCCATAAAGTTCATGTGCATTTTTTAAAATAGACAGCTATATGTATATATTGTATGGCTGTGTATAAGTTTATGTCCCATTAAAATTCTTCCTTATTCCTGGCGTTATCCAGACATGGTGACAGAGAATAATCAGAGTGTTTACGCACAGTCAGGATTCTCTCTTTGAATACTGTGGTCAAAATAAAACCACGGGAACAATGCTGAAGGGAAAAGAATTTGAAGAGCTTGAGCCACATAGATGCCACACATTGAATGATATATTGGGGGGGGAAGATATTTAGATCAGTTATGTTCAAATTTAGATTTTAAATTAGCTGTCAAATTAAGTAGTTCGTCTGTACTTCTCTAAAAAAAAACAAAAACAAAAAAACTTCTAAATAGCTCTTAAAGGCCGGAGGTGAGGGAGTGAGGACGAGCAGCCCTCCATTGGGTCCAGGCGGCACCATCTGCAGCCTGTGTGTTGGCATGAACTGCGATGAAGTGGCAGCCGAAAGTGGTGGGAATTAGAAAATTAAGAACTTCAAACATTCTCCTGGAAATAGAATCTTTCAAATTTGCAGTATAAGGAGGCTGTAGGAGAACAGCTACGCAGCATTAAATACGGGAGCAGTGACTTCCCGCAGACCAGACCAGGTCGGCCTCTGTAGCTTTTGTTTTGCTTTGTGTTTTGATGCAGGGCTGTGGATAAATTTATATTCTTTTCTTCATCGGCATACCTCATTATTCTGAAATCGGGTGAATCACTGCCGCTTGCCTCAGCCTTATTTAGTGGCTTGAAGTCTGAAATGATAGTTGTATCAAAGAAAGACTTGTGACTGCACAGAACAGGGGCCGAGGAGCCTCACTGTGGACTCAGCTTTATTGTGGAACATATCCTGGGACTACCTGGAAATAGGAGTGGGCACTTCAAACAAGTCAGTGCTACTTGAGTTCATATGAGGGGGCCATTAATGCAGGTGGCTCATGCAACAGACCAGCAATAGCTAATATGAAACCCACACACACAGAATAATGGAGCCCTCCGGGGACAGAAAGAGCTGGAAGCAGAGAGTCTCCCAAATTCCTTGCTCCAGAGCATCTTTTGAAGTATAAAAACGTCTAAGGTAAGGTTAATTCCAAATAGCGCCCATTTTGGACAAATCTGGAGAGATCAGATAAATAGATTGGGAGATTAAGCACCAGAAATAATGTTAACTCTTTCCATCCTTACTCTCTCTTTTTTTTTTTGTTTAAAGAACAAAGGAATAGCAGTAATCGTTTGGTTAAAATATATATTGATTTCATATTAGTATGGAGTATATTGGATATTTATAAATAATAACATGCTCCTAAGAACAATAAAACACTAATCTAGTCCAGCTTGGGGATAGAGGGAAGCGGGGAGAGGGTGGGGGGAGGACGTTTGGCAGAAGGAGGGAAGAGCATGAGGGAATCTCACCTAACCTGCACATTGCCAGGGTGGATAACACGCCCCCTGGGTGAGGGGCTCTTCTACAAGTGGAACTTTACTCTGGAAGTGAGATCAATGTAGCCTAGAAATTGGACCCTCACATTAATTTGATTTAATAAAAAAATAAATATACTGTATATTATTTGAACAAAACAAATACAAGGCTTTTAAAATTAACGTAACTCACCCTTAAATATGCTGCTACCCCCAGAGTGAAGAAGTCACCTACTGTATCTTTGAAAACTATTCACACCACTGACCTTCCTATTTACTACAGTTTGAAAATGTCACACTTTAAAACTAATTCATATTATGTTAAGGAATTAGCTTGTAGATACAGACTTGAGGGATGAACCCAGAGCCTGTAAATGCCTAAACACTTGGTAACTGTCTTTGGAAACTCCAAGGGGTGCCTTTGAACTTACAAATAGGTGTTGTGTTTCTGTCTCAGCACTTAAAATTTACCCTTTTCATCATATGACGTTGTTACGCTCTGCCCCGCAGGTGTCGATGAGTGGTGTATGTTCCCCAGGTAATGCAAACAAGCCATCCCTCAGGTTGAAACTTAGATGAAGTTCTGCAGTGAGACTGAATGATGAAGATGTAATTTCTCCTTCTGTATAATAATTTAGAGCCCAATTTATTGAACTACAATCTTACGTCAACTTGTTAAAAGTAGAACTAGAGTTTTTATTATAAGTTTTCAAAAGTCATAAGGTTTGGCATTAAATGGTTCCCAATTTTGGAATTTGTAACAGGAATATGTGGATTTTGGGTTGACTACTGATTCTCTTGGAATGTGATAGCCATACCATTATTTTTTTTATATAGTAAAATCACTTGATTTTCAAAATATAGTTATAATTTTGAAGGGTAAATACCTGAATTTTCCCCCTGCATTTCACAAATTTTTCCAAAATTTAGTTTTAGATTTTATATCAAAATCTAAAAAATAAATACAAACATAAAAAATTAAAAGGGAAATATTAATCGCATAAGAGAGATGTTAACAATTAAAGCTTATGAAAAAGGAAATTTTAAAAATAATTGGATTTTTTTGCAGAACTCTATTTCTCAATATTTTAAATTTAAGCTTTTTGTTTTTATTGAAATTGCTTCATAACAGTGTCACATTTGTAGCCCATCACGTGAATACAGACACATTCTTAACTTTCCTATAAGAATTTATTTACCAACATTCATCATGCTCTTATGAATTCAATATAGCATCCTAGATTGCATCCTGAAAGGAAAAAAAAAAGCATTAAAGAAAAAAAAAAACTTATACCCAAATAAAGTGTGGATTGGATTTGTAGTGGTGTGTCAATGCTGGTTTCCTAGTTATGATGAATATACTGTGGTGTTATAATATGTGAATGTTAGGAGACGCTGGATGTTGGATGTATCAGAACTTTCTCTACTATCTTACAGTTTTCATTAAGCCTAAAGTAGTTTCAACATAAAAAGTTTGTTAAATATTGCAATATTTAATCATATGCCTTGTTAATAGTCCTCTATTGTGGAGATTGCTGGTGTTCATGATGACAATTTGCCCTTGACTTCTGTAATTTATAGCCAACAAGACACTAATTACGATTAAAATCAGTTTATAATGTTTTATCAAAAAATCTGTCAAAAATAGTAGTTTATTTTCCTGTCCCGCTAAATTATACCATTCTGGTGATGGAAGTGAAGATAAGTTTACTGATTATAATAAATATTTTTATGCTTTCATTTACTTAGCAGATAGCATTTTCTCTTTGACATAATTCAGAATATTTTGGAATCTATATGACAGCAATTCATTACAATCCAATAAATGGGAGAATTATTCTCTATGAAAATAGGCTATTTGTACCTCAGATTCTAGAATCAGGATCATCAATTTTGACACTTTACAGCTACAGGAAGGACCACAAAGATTGTTTGACTCCCAAAATGATGATAATTTATAATCTTTCCTTTCTTTGAATCAAATATTGCTACTATAGAATGCCACGTACCTGCTATTTCCACCCACCAAACAAATAAAAGTTTAGCAACATTTGTCACAGATAATTCATTCTATTTACCAGATGTTAGAGAAATAAATCCGCTATGTGCCTTCTGAGTTGATTATAGCATAACTATCATGCATTAAAATCACTGTCTGGAAGGAAATTCATAAAGATTTAAATATGCAGTGAATATTCAACCAGAACTTTTAAGGAACACCTGAACTTTCTCTGGCTTTATTGTCCAAATTTAAAGGATAACTTCTAGATATTTATTTAAGATCAGGAGTGGGGAGAAAGTAGATATGAGCTGATAACCTAGGGCATTATGATGAATGTTTAAACCATGAGCCAAAAAAAAAAAAAAAGAAATAGTGATGCTACAGCAAAAAGAGAAGTAGCTCTGGGATGGGGTAGGGAGAAAGATAAAGTTCAGTTCTGCTTGAGATTTGTCAGGCCCAGTTCAAGGCAGAAGAGATAGAAAGACTGTACGTATTCCTTCTCTCCTCATCTAATGCAAACCACGGCAGCAAAGATCCCTTAACCTGAAATGACTGAGACCAGAACTATTTCAAATTTCAGATTTTTTTTCAGATCACGGAATATTTTTATATATTTAATATCTTGGGGTTGGGATCCAAATTCAAGTGCAAAACTGATTTATGTTTTATATATAATGATACACACAGCATGAAAGTAATTTAATACAACATTTTAATAATTTCATGTATGAAACAACGTTTCCATATATTGAACCGTCAGAAAGCAAAAACGTCACTATCTCAGCCACTCGTTCCTTCAAACACACCACCTTGTTCACCACCATCACTGAACACAGTCTCAGGCGGAGGCTGTACCAGGTGTGGACAACTAATTGTGCCTTTCATTGTTTCTATAAACTCCTTTGGGAAACCTTCCACACCTCTGCACACAGCTGCTGGCATACTGTTCGGAAAGTGCTTTCATATTCACTCTTCACTGATCTAAGGATATACACTTGTCAGGTGGCTGATAAAATAAAGTCACATTAGGGAGAAAGTACATGGCATAAACATTATTATTAATGAGAATTTCGGCTGGAGGATGAGCAGAACAGTTGTCAAGGAATAACAAAATCTCGCAGTTATCATCGGGTCCAACTTCCCTGCAGCAAACACAAGCTGCTGGTACAAAATGTTTGTGAAATCAATCAGAAAGTTGTCCCCTGTGATCCATGCCTTTTTGTTAGCATAATACAGTAACGTACCAGTGAGAAATTCACTTCTTGAAAACAGCAAGGATGCAAGCTATTGCCTATCACAGCAAGTTTGCATTTATGCGTGCCTGCCGCATAAGCTTATCCCAGCACACTTACTCTGCTTTTGACATCCTTAATTCCTACAGAGGCTGCCTCATCAGATGTAGTCTCTGTCTTCTTGGGGGCGATAACACAAAACGATGATGTTTCATCAGCAGTATACTCTCGTTCTGGCATCAGATTTTCATCAGTGATGACCTTGGCAAACTCATCAGTGAATTTCTCCAGTGCTTCATGATCAGCAGATGCTTCATCACCACAGATCTACAAAAACTTACTGCTGTGTCTTTTTCATAAATTTTCTGCAAACTTCTTGTTGAATGTGTACAGTCCCTGTCCCTTTTGTGCTCCTTGCGGTAGACCTCTGCTTGTTTGCAATCAGCAGCCTTTAAGCAGCATGTGTTCACTGTGAGACTGCAGATCCACTCCTCCAGTACAGGGTCAATATCTTCATGTTTAGTTCCATTCAGTCTTTTTTTTCTATTTTTTCAATAACTTTTCCTCCTTACTTTTAACTTAGAACTTCAGCAGTTTAGCCTTCTGCTTCTTTGGTCGAATGTGGTGTCATTATTCCGGCACTATCTGATTCTATTATGTGCTTCACGCTTCACCACTGACCTGTTTCTCCAGTTTCTGTGCTGTAGCTAAATAAATTCTTCCTCTTTTTCCTGTTATTACCCACAGGGGTGTTTTGAGGCCTCTTGGATATTTTCAACCACATCCAGACACTGCGGAGCAGAGAATAAGCAAAAACAACACAGTGAGTGATGCGTGCAGGTCGTGGGCTCACGCAGGTCCCAGTAGGAAGCCGGCCGCTGGCCCACCAGCCTGCCCAGGCAACATTTCATTGCTCCTGCTATTCATGTATGGGAAAATCGGGTGCGTGTGGAAAGGGGGCTAGGAGGGTCTTTTTCTTGCTCTTGTGGATACTGAGTAAACTGAATGTTTTGCACCTGCATTTTGGCTGCTACCTGTCACATGGGGTCAGGTGTGGGATATTCCACTTGTGGCATCACGTCCATGCTCAAAATGTTTTGGGTTTTCCAACATTTTGGGTTTCAGATTTTTGAACTAGGTGTTCTCAACCTCTATGATGCAGGTGGGAGGAGGTGAAGATGTGTATTTGGAGCTCAGTGAAGATACCCTTGAAGGACAGGTTGGTACAAGATTCTGCTGTGGTGCTGTGTGCAGTGGGCAGGTCTGGAGCTCTAGAGAGAATGTAGAGTTCAGGAATGTGACTTTCTCGTGGGATCTCAAGCACCTATCGCCCCATGTCTGGTGTTCAGAAAGTGCTCAACACATACTCTATGAATTGAGTGGAACATTTATTCATTCTTGTAACACATCTTCTTGGAGACACCACCACATACAAGACACTCCCTTAGTGAAGGGCGTATATCATTAGATTGGCACAGCACATGTTCTGCCTTCGTGGAGCTTGCATTCTAGTGGAGGGAAAGTCGGAAGAAATGAACAAGAAAATAAACAGTAGGCTTGATGGTAAAAAGGACTCCCAACAAAAAAGTAAAATAGAATGAGAGCAATAGAAGATATGAAGGGAGCTGCTTTTACTATGCAGTGCTCCAATCAAGCTTTCCAGATCAGATAACATTTGACTACAGTTTGGGAGGATGTAAAGCAGAAAAATTCACTGATGTCGTAAGGGAGGAATCTGAAACCAGACTGAACAGTAAATGCAGCGGGCCTGAAATGGGACTCACACCTGTCTGAGGATGTGAATGCATAAGTAAGAGGTGGGGGAAGAGAACATAATGGGTCAGAGAATTACAGGGGTTCGCTTAGGAGGGCCCTGTTTAGAGAAAAGTTAGGAACTAGAATATTGAAAACAAGTGAAGCAGGTGGAGGGACTTGGGCTGGGAGAAAGGACATGACTTGAATCAGCATCACCGGTAACAACGTGGCGACCATACCACTGAGGAGGTCAGGGTGGAGTCGGGAAACCCTGATGGGAAGTGACTGAGTCGGTGAAGGCAAAGGCTGGTGATGGGCTTGGACGTGGTTGAAGGTAGTAAGCAGCTCCACTCCGGATAGAATTCAAAGGAAGGGTCCCAGTGTTTGCCAATGGATTGAATGAAAGGTATGAGGGGAATGAGGATTACTGCACAGCTTTGTATTTTTTTTTAACTTGACCAACTGGAGCAGGAGCTTCCATTTAAGGCAAAGACAGATGGGAGAGTGGAGCAAGTTTGCAGCTGCCAAATAGGGTGGAATTCAGGGGAGAGGTGTGGGCTGTGATTCAAACGAGAGTAACAGACAGTCGAGATGGCCGTGCATCTGAGTTTGGGTTCTCCAGAAATAGAGCTGGAGGCAAAGATTTCATGCTAATACTTTCTTTGGAAGGAGACATTCTAGAGCACCGAGAGAAGAAGATGAGGAGTGAGACAGGACAGGTTGGGAGGAGAAGGAGGAGGCACATGGGAGGTGTGTGCGCCATCCTAGGGGTCCTGCAAATAAGGAGCCTCCAGGAAGCACAGCCTCTTCTTTTTAAAGGTCATACAGTTTAGGAGAAATGGGCAAAAATTCTACACACGAACAACCAACAAGAGAGAAGAGCCACGAAAGTGGGGCCAATAGTTTGAAGGACGCAACTATTAGGTTGAGAGCTTTGGAGACAGAGAGAACAGGTGGAAAATAAGAAACAAAAATAGAGAGGAAAGGAAAAAAGAGCTTTGCGAGGAACTGTTATTACTCCCATGGTGACCCACTCCTTTCTCCTGAAACAACAACTTATTTATCAGAAGCCTAAATCTTGTTTATTCTCAACTTATTCAAAGGAGCTTTTTAAACGATGAGTTGATCTCTAACCATTTATATGAAAATGCCCATTTCTGATGAATGCATAGGGAATTTTCAAATAGTTAAAACACAGATTTATATCACACTTATAGTCAGTCACATTTAAATAAGACTCTAAGAAGAAGTCTATTGCTCACTATTAGAATATTCTAGTCCCCCGAAACTTACAAAAATAGGTAATTGTTAAAAAACGTTCAGTAATACAGAAAAAATTCAAGAAAAATTTCCATAGTGACCATAAGAAAATAGCAGATATTAACCTTGACTTTAAAATATAATGTGGAAAACACCCAGATGTAAAAATAAATACATCAGAAACTAAATAATCCAGTAGTCCCAGTTAAAGTCGTGACTCTTTATTGTCTTGCTAAACTTCAAACTCATCCTACCTTTTAAAATTTCCAATGGGTAGGAAATGCAGAGTCCTTTTAGACAATCGCACACAAACTTTCACAGTCAGAGAAAGTTCAGAATGAGCGTGGAGTTGGGGGAGGGTCCTCATTAACACGGACGTGTCAGCCTGTATATCATTTTCTCTTTTAAAATCTATGATACTGAGAGAATATGCTAAGTTTAAATGGCAATTGATGTGCCCCTTTATTAGTTTCCTTAGGATGCAATAAACTGCTGCAAATCTGGTGACTTAAAACCACAGAAATTTATTCTTTCACAGTTAAAGAGCACAGAAGTTGAAAATCAAGGTGGTGGCAGAGGTGCCTCCTCTCAGGATCTCCGAGGGAAGGTCTGTTCCTTATCTCTCTCCCGGCTTCTGCGGCCTTCCTCAGCTTGTGCCTGCCTTCAAATCTCTGCCTCCGTCTTCCCGCTCCCCCCTCCCCAGGTGTTTCTGGCCTCTCCTCTCTGTCTGCTGTAAGGGCACTCATCACTGGATTAAGGATCCACTCTGCTCCAGGACGAACTCAGCTCAAGATCTTTAATTATCCCTGCAAAGACCCTTGTTCCAAGTGGAGACACATTCAGAGGCCCATGTGACTTTTGGAGGGACACTATTCAACCCTCTTACTTGGGGTATTTATTCTCCCAGGTAAATCTCAGGAGCTCCTTTTGTCCTTTAATAACGTCCTACCTTTCTTTTTTATTTCTTTTTTATTCTTCTCAACTAGTATTATCTAACCTCAGGGCATAGTAGGTAAATGAATTCAAAACAATAATAAGCTTAAGAAAAATGACTTTGTACTTATGACCAGGAAAACTCTTTGTAAGTGTATAAGTAGTGAAGAGTAATTCATTAGTGTGTATAATCATTTTAATTAAAAGAGCATTTTATTATGAATCTCAGAAGCAATTATTTGTTGTACGGCTTCTCAATTTTATTAACATAATATTTGGTTTATAGGCGAGGAATAGATAAGACAATGAGCTGTTTATTTTGGATAATGTATGCAGAATATATTGAGTAAATTGAATTGACGTTAGTATGGGTGACAGCAGGTCGTGCCCTTGCACAGAAAAGTGTAAAATGAAAAAAATTGTATGCTTGGGTCTAGAATAAAATCACTTAAAAGTAAAAATCTAACCTCATTTTAATATTAATAGTTTAATGACGCTAAATTTTATTGTGAACAGGACTTAAAAGATCATCGATGGCAAGTTTGTGTCTCTGGAATTAGGAATATTCCATCTTTCTATGACACAGATATATCCCATGTTACTGCAAATTTATAGAATTTACCATTTTATGAACTCACATTAGAGCTGAGTCAATGTTTTCTGTTCCTTCTTAAGAAAAAATCTCAGTTGCTCATTTTCTGAGGATCAATGCTGTAAAAGTTATATGAGTACTTTATCTTTCATGTTATTTAAATGGGGGAAATATAATCTATGGTAAATGAATATTCTGTTTCGACTGATACCTGGTCCCTTTACACGTGTAATCCATTCATAACAATGTAAACACAAGTAATTTAATTAGAAGCCCACCCTGTAGGCTTTGGAAAGTCTTGTCAATATGTAGGGTAAACATGTTCAGCACAGCCTCCTAAGGGAAGTGCCTATCAGATAGACCCGATACACTTTTAAATATTTACAGTGTATCAATTTTGATGATTTCTGGTTTCAGTTAAAATTTCATTATAATCTTCATGAATTTATCTCAGTGTCTCATGTGTCATATGGTATATTGCTATGAATCTAAGGACATTGCTTAATTTAATTACTAATATTTGTACAGTAGTGTTTTTGACAAAAGCTCAGAGTGTTATAAAGTGGCTATCATGTTTAAAGATAAAGAATATAAAATAGATTTGCTGAGTATTGTCACAATGTTTCCTACTGTTTTTAAGCCCACAGAGTTCCACAGGTACAGAATGAAGTTTTCAATAACCTCTTAACTTGTAACATGCTAGAGGCTAAATATTCAAATATTCCAACAGAGTATAACTGTCACTGACTGTACTCTCCCATAAATACCATTTTTATTTTACAGTCAGACTATATAAAACATGAACTTATGAGCAGGTTTTTAAAATAAAACATGAGTAAGGCAGTTCATGTTCTAGGGAGTGTTATTAAAAGAAAAGAAAAAGAAATGAGATAATTTAGCTTTGTAGATTTTATCTGATTACAATTGTGTAATTTTATTTGTATTTATGTTAATATGAGGCACCCATTGATTTATCTAAATAACTTCTTGAAAATTAGGATACAACTTAGAGTCTCGTATTAATTGAGACCTATTGTGACCTTGGGACAGTACCCATTTGGCAGAAGCTCTCTGGTTCCTTCCCTTTGTCCTTTCTTCCACAGATCACATTTCTGCGTGCAGATGAAATGTCCTCCATTGGATCTTTGTCATTTAATTGTAAGTTTGTCATGAATGGTCGTGTGTTTTTCCAGTCTCTACTTTTTACATTAAAAATTCAGGGAAGACAGAGAAAAGGGCCTGACCTCTCTCTAGCAAAAGCATGAAGATAAATTAAATTGGTTGCCATGAGAATGAATGAAACTGTGTCTACAAAGAATATTTTATGCTTTTCAAAGTAATGATCATAGCATACTGCAGATTATCTATTTATTTTAATTATAGAGGCAAGCATAAAAAAAAGCAAAAAAAATACAAAGAAACTTCTTTGATTAAAAGCCAATTGGTAAGAATTTTTATTGTGACCCTTTGATTCCTATTTTGCAGATACATTTTCAGAACAAGACAAATATATTTACAGCAATTATGTTTTGTTAAATAACTGAATCAGCAAGCTTTTCACAAACCATCTTCTACCTATGGCTGCCAGAAATCGCCTCACTACTTGAGAGGCTAATGACTTAGATACACCAGTCATCTGTTGCACTGAAAAGTCCTATAAACAGATTCAACATGATTATTCTTTAATAAAAATAATGGTCTCTATATGCTTATTTCATTCTCTTGGGGTAAAGAAATTTTGTTCTCCATTTAAAACCAAATATGATCATCAATATCCCTTGGAAATTCTACTTAATTAAGATGCTCTAGTCACAAAATCTGCCAAATAAAAACTTGGTTAAGTTTTTCAATTAACTACATTTAATTAGAATTATATAATAGGGAGTAGCTTATACTTGTGTAGTCTAAGCTAATAAAAGAGGTTGTGATTTGGTCAAAAGAAAGAGAGCATTTAAAAACTAATGGATAGCAATAGGATAGCGTTCTGTTCTTCCCAAATTAATTCTTCATCTGGATAACACAACCAACAGAAAAAGTCTCCAATTTTGTTTAGTCTGTCACAAGTGCATCCATTAAGACTCTGGACTGCAGCTGCATGCTTACGGCTCAGAACACAGGGAAATTCCTGTCTGTACCCATCTCAAACCAGTTATCAGTGTATTCCTCTGGCACTAGCTTGAAAAAGAAGAAAATTTAACACAAAACAAAAACAAACAAACAAACAAAACCCTGGCATATGAGTCATATGATTCATGAATTTTATTTGCTTCTGTTGAAAAAACGCACATGCAAAATCGCTACCAACATTCACAACCAATGTGGCAAGACCCCATTCCCATATTTACAAAAAAAGAAAGAGTCGGCCATCAAGAGAAGGCCTGACGCTGCACTTTTCTTCGAAGCCAGGGCACTCATTTCCATAGACATGGGCAATCATGACACAGGGATGCCCAGGTGAGAGCACACTGCTTTCCATGAACGTCACAGCCGTGTGAAAACACGTGGGATCCGAGTGTCTGAGACATAGTCTATAATTATAGATTCCTGTGTACTTTAATATACTTGTATGAGCAAACTTTTTGTATTCATAGAAATCTTTATTTTTATAGTGAAAATATTGAATGTTTTTTGTTCAAACAAAATTAAATTAAATTTAAAATTTTAGATTTGCAAGCTTCTGGGTTGTCCTGGACCTCACTATGGAGATTGGGAAGGAGGCAGAATTGCCTCTCAGGCGTCTCTGCCTTGACCTGGACAAACAGAGGGCAAGACATGCTGAGGCCTGCAGCGTAAAGGAGCGCTCACCACCTCGACTTCCCTGAAGTCATTGCTTTTTACCATAAAAAGCATTCTTAGCTTATCAGCCACACAACAACAAGCCACCATTCATAGCTGGGGTTGGCCTTTCTCTGATCCTCGTCCTCAAAGGAGGTCACTCTTGCTCACTCTTGCTGTTCCCACTATCCCACTGCAGAATTGTTTTGATCTACTATCTTGACTTAAGCATTTATCTATTTGGTTGCTTTTGATGGATTTATATTGTTTCTTCAATTTGCTTCATATGTTTTAAGCCTTTCTATTGAAGCAACAGTAAGCCTTTCTATTGAATTTGTTCTATTGAAAAAAATTAGAGCAGAAATTTATTTATTGGACTTGTAGATCTAACTGGTGACTGTCACAGGTGAGATTTTTTGTAAACCAAGGCTGAGATCCAGAGTGATTTGAAGGACAGTAACTATGGGGACCAGAGAGAGGACAGGAAGGAAGAACTGTCATGGCAAAAGGCCCAGTGCAGGCAGGTTCAGCAAAGCCAGTCCTGCCCAGTGGAGGCAAGTTGGAGAGAACTGGCCAGCCAGAGTTGTCCACGTGGTGCTACAATGCCTGGCCCTTGTAACCTGGCTTTGATTATCCACTGGTTGTGGGCCACCCTAGATGGGGCACCTCCCTGCTGCTGATGCCACCCTGAAGGCTGGATAGGGCCTGCTGACAGGGTCCTTTTTTCTGTTGAAATAGGAAATAATGTTTAATAAGTAAGCAATAAAAATGGCATGTGATGAAGTGTGTTTATCTGCTCTAGCCATTGGGTTACCATTTCGTTGCGTCTGAAGCAGTGTGTTGTAAACCTGTCCTGATCTACAGGGACCATTTGGTCAATTAAACAGAAGTGTGTTGGGGCCCTGCATCACTTAGATCACGGTGACAGAGTTTTTGTGTAAAGGTAAATGAAACACTAAATATTTTGGATGCTATGAACCACATATAGCCTTTGTCATATAGTTTTTGGTTGTTTTACAATCTTTGAAAAATGTACGAGCTACTCTTGGCTTATAAGCCATGTAGCAGTAGGCTGCCGTGTCCCAGCTGCGGTCAGCTCGGCGTGATCCAGACCCTCGGCGTGGTGCTGGCCTCTGCTGTCCACCACCCACTCAGGGTTGCTTTGGCCTCCGCTCTCGGCTGGGCGTGGAGGGGCAGTTTCACAGACCTCTGTTTGGCCCTTGCTGTGGACCGTCATTTAGCTCCTGGCTCCTACATTGCCTCTGTTTTAACAGAGTTCTCGATTAAGCTTGGGACTGTCAAATTCTAACCCTGACTGGGCCTTGAGACCAACAGTCCTCAAGATAATTGCTATTCCCTTTTCTCTAGTGTCATGGGCTACCTTGTGTCCACTCACAGAATTAGCAATGTTGAAGTTGCAAAGCCCCAAGCCCAGGTTTTGATTGTTTGGAGACAGGGTTATTGCAAAGCTTAGTTAGGGTCAGGTTCTCCTGCTGTTGGGTGGGTCTCTAACCAGCACGACTGTCCTTACATGTGTGAAAAGGGGCATTGTCCACCCAGATACAAACACAAAGATAACCCAGTATGAAGGGAAAGGCAGAGAGTAATGATTCTATAAGCAAAAAAAAAAAAGAAAGGAAAAAAAACACTAAAGATGAACTCAGATGAGAAAAGGGCACAAGGAGGCTGAGGGGTGAGAAATTTCTTAATGGGTACAATGTACACTATCCAGGGGACAGTTACACTAAAAGCCCAGATTTCACACCTACCCACTCTATCCACCTAACACAACTGTGCTATCCTGCCTAAATACATAAAAATAAATGTAAAGGAATTTAAAAAAAGGATTGCCAGCCACCACCAGAAGGTAGGAGACAGGCTTGGAACTCATCTCCCTCACAGCCCTCAGGAGAAACCATCCCAGCTGACTCCTTCATTTTAAACTTCAGGCCTCTAGACTCAGGAGACACTGCATTTCTGCTGTTTAAATTACCCAGTGTGTGGTTCTTTGTTCCAGGTCCTGAGCAAATGAGCAAAGCTCACAGTGAAAACCCCTTACAGATGTGCCCAGATTGCCCACTCTTTTGCTCACCTTATTCTTAAAAATATAAAATAAATCATGGACAAACACACACATGAAGAATCCTCCAAGTTAAAGTACACACTGATGGGCTTAAAAAGAGGAATAAAAACTAAACCCACCAAGGTGCATTCTCATTAAATGTTAAGTGTTTTTACTTAACATTTTATACCTCACCAAACTATCAATTAAATGAAGGTTCGGTAAAGGATTTTCCAGACATGGAATAACTCAGAAAATTATTGGCTTTTCTCAGGAGATTACATGACAATGTGATCAAGACAAAGAATTAAATTAGGAAAGTGTTAATTAGGAGGAACCAATTAGGTTGCTCGTAACTCTAAATTACTGAAAACCAAATACAAGCTTCTGTGTTCAAATCATCACATCCACAGTTGCCATCATCCATTCAAGGTGGGAATTCTTGACTCATTTGTGTGATGTTGACGTTCAGGGGAAAGTTCGGTTTTAATCTCAGACGTTTCCATCCGCAATGAGCTTCTCTGCAGGTCTCCGTCTTTCCCTGCCTGGTCCGCTCCACCCTCTGTCTTCTTCAGTCTTCCTTAGATAACAAGCAAACACAGCAGATCGAAGCACAGCGACTCTCAGCTTTGCGTTCATGGAGGGAGAAAAAGCTTCTTTCCCACAAAAACAAACAAACCAACAGAAATCACAGCCCAAAGCCTGACTCTTCCTGGCCCACACTGCTTACTCAGACAAAGCAAGAGCAACGGGAATCACCTAGAAAAAAACAATTTAAACAATCCAGACTTGAACCCTTGTATGAATTTTGGGCCGGTTCCACTTAAACCACGTCATCTGAGAGTGAGAGTAAATTATTTCCCTGAAAGACAATCACAGATATAGTTAAGGAGGACAGAGGATGGTGAGACAGCCACAGTTCCAGAAGTCTAGTAACTAAAGAAGCAGGAAATTGTGCATTTGTGAGAACCACCGAGTGGATGAAAATCACAGGATGTGACCCACGGGGAGGCAGCTGGATCAGTGTGGAACCGTGGGATGAAATGCTCAGAGAAAGTAGTTCCCGTGGAATGTGTGCTACATCCAACTTTTTCCAAACCAAAACAAACAAACAAACAGAAAAAAAAAAAAAAAACTTACTAAAAGAAGACATTACAATAAACAGGAAAAAGGAGTCAAAAACTCCATGAAAAGCAAACTTTTCCAAGTGTGAGAAATGTAGCCAGGTTATTCTACTTGACTTTTCAGTGAATATTATCTACATGATATTATTGCAAACACCAAACATTTATTTTTTTATTTAATTAAACCTACTGTATATCTCACTGGAGGATGAAGTGATTGAGGTCGTATATGGCTGAAGACAGCTAACTTCTTATCCTGCATGGTGAGAAATATTAATTAATAGGTAGCATCAGCTTGAGAAATGAAGGTGCAGCCATTTGGGACGTTGGGAGATGCAGATGTGTCTACCAAAGACAACCTAAGAGATGACAAATCCACTGAGTCAGACGGGGAGAGGCAAAGGGGGCAAACAGATGGGAGATGTTTTAAGACGCTTTCAGAATTATTTTATTCTCATTCATGTTCTTGCGCTGTTTGGGTAAAATTAATTCTATTCTTTAAAGACAAGCTCAAGGGGCCGGGCACAGTAGCTCATGCCTGTAATCCTAGCACTCTGGGAGGTCGAGGGGGGAGCACAGCTTGAGTTCAGGAGTTCAAGACCAGCCTGAACAACAGTGAGCCCCTATCTCTACTAAAAATAGAAAAATTAGCTGGAAGTCATGGGGAGGGGGAGGCGGCACCTGTAGTCCCAGCTATTCAGGAAATCTAGGCAGGAGGATCATTTGAACCCAAGATTTTGAGGTTGCTGTGAGCTACGCTGACACCACCGCACTGCAGCCTGGGCAACAGAGTGAGATTTTGTCTCAAAAACCTAAATTTAAAGTCAAAGAAAAACCCAACCAACCAACCAACCAACCAAACAGAAAACAGATAAGTAGAAGGTATCTCTTAATAGAAACCAAGAGTCCAAGATCAGTTCCAGAATCATATAAATTTTCAAGGTAAGAATCATTTGGTGCTATATAAAGTTTTCAATAACTGGAGTGCATTTTTTGTTTTTCCTTTGTTTTCCTAAACAAAATATGGCCAAGAAGTAATCTGGAAAAAAGTAGGCATGTTCCTTTTTATATTCCAATGCTCCAAAGTGCTCACAATTGTCTGGTCTTGTTGCTGGGCCAAAGTTAGCACAGCCCGGATTTTGGTATAATGGATTAACCATTGAACACAGGGAGTGTCGAGCCCCCACGTTTATGCCGTCCATGTGTGACTCTGTAGTCTGCGAAGTGAAATACTCAGTGCTATCGCTCATCTGCTGACCAGGTACTAGAAATTGTCCTTAGGCATCAGTAACAGAAAAGGAAAATAAAACAGATTCAAATTAGTTTACCTGCTCTTCATTTTTTATAATTGAATATGTCTTAAATGAACAAAACCAGCAACTCTGAAGGTGAAAATAGGAGGTTTTATACCATATAAGTGGGCACACAGCTTGAGAGTGAACAGGGGCGTGTGCAGCCTGCTTCCCCCTGCGGTGTTTCTCCTGAACATACACATGTGGGGACCTCCACCCACTTTAGGACTGGCTGGTGCAACCCTCCTTCCCTTCCACCTGTTCTGCTTCCCCTGGCCCCACCACCGGCAAGTTTCTGCGGCAAACGATCTTCAGCACGGACTCGATTCATAACAATATTTATGTTATTTGTTAATTCTTGGAATGAATTTTTTAAAGGGAAGGCAAGAGGACAATGTGACTTCTAGCAGTATTGGCTGCAGTCAATACATCTGGTATTTTATTTTTCTAAAATATACCTGAATTTTCTGTGGATTTCATGATTTCTTATTGAAGACACTGGCATGCCTGAAACTTTGTCATTACTGAAGGTTGAATTTTAATACAGAGATCTCTAGATATCATTATTTAAACCACACAATCTGATGCTAAATTTTAGTGTATCTGAAAAAGACGTATTATGTATCTTATTAAAAAAATAAGGCTTGACTAAAGCAGTAATAGTATGTGTTCCTCTCTCATGGACAATTCTGATGGTAATTTGAACAGTTCAATGATTGCACCAACAGTTAGACTTTTCCGGTCTCTCCATCCTGCCGCCCCCAGCGTGTGGACCTCAGCCTCAAGCTTGTCCCCACGAGTTCAACGCGGGATGCTGTTCTACAGTGAAACAGAGTGAGCGGTTAACTCGCACAGCAACAGGGACAAGTCTTCAAAGCTTTTTACTCCGTGAAAGAAGAAGCCACTTGCAAAGAGCTGCATATTGAGTGACTCCATGTATACAACATTCTAGAAAAGATAAAAATATAGAGGCAGACAACAGATGAATTGGAAGAAGTTGGAAACTTGCACGTGTTGGGTTTCACGGGTTGGGTAGAGAGGGATTTCAGGGTGATGAACTGCTCTGTATGGTAATATGGTGGTTGATATATCACTGTATAAATTTAGTGTCTATATTCTTATAATCCACAAGACATTCATTGTGTTAGAGTTCTGTAGAGAAACAGAAACAAAAGGATTTTTCTCATAACATATTGGTAGACTTCTTTGGGAGTTTCTGCATACACCTTGTTGTCATCAGAGATTGGTAAGTCTCATTTTCCTTTGTCTAGAGCTTACAGTTGACTCTGCTGGCCCGTCGTTCAGCCTTCCAGTGTAATACTGAGCTAGCTGAAAAGGTTAAGTAGATTTTAACAAAGCATGTTAACCACTCTAGTTTCATTATTTCTGTATTTATTGTATTGAGGAAGGCCCACTTTATTCACAATTTACTCTTCTTAGGGTGGTCTTTGAAATTCACTGGATACTTTTTATGTATCTATTAAAGTGATTGTGTGTATTTTCCCTTTTCTGTCAGTGTGAGGAATTGCGTTCATTGGTTTAAAGGTTAAACCACTCTTAGTTCCTAGTTCTGAAACAGAGTTTTGTTGGTTTGTTTTACTGATTTGAACATTTAATGTAGACATTAAGCTAAACTAGTTACATCCCATTCCAATAATTAAAAATCATTTTTATTGGTTTACTTGATTTAACAGCTTTTAAATTAGATCTATAGGTCTTGCCTTATGCTAGCAATATTATCAAAATATTCTTATTATCTAGAAAGATTTTTTTTGTATCTATTTATTTTTTTAAAAACTTTAGAGTGTTAGTTTCTGCATATGTCTAGCCACAAAGTTTCTATGCATGCTATTTAGAAGTTGTTCAATTCTCCATTCCTTTGACAAAATAAATTTCAGTACTTCTGAATAAGCAGATTGATTTTATATATATATATAGGTGATATTTTCCTGTAAAATAGGGTTTATATGTCCTTTGTACTATATTTCTCTCCTGATTTCTCTTGTTTTGGCTATAATAAAATAATGTCCCTGTGATGCTACTATTTCCAAATGTATAATTATTTTTGAATTATTTCCTTATTGACTTGTGGTCAGTAAAAATCAAATTTTCATTATATGTTGTTCAGGAATGTCTTCATGTTTTAAGTGACTAATTTTGTGGATATTGTTAATATAACGTAGCTGTATTCTAGCTGATATACATGTACATTGACAAAATAAACAGGTTAGCCAAGAAGTCGATTTTGATTTTGTTCAGCGTAATGGTAGAAGGTAGGAGAGAGCCATGGAGCACAGATAAGATAATTTTTCTTTGAGAGGGTTGTAGTTTTGAAGTTTTTAGTCACAAGTAAAGGCAAATCCAGGTAATTGTGATGTAAGCCATAGAGAAACTTACTCTTTTTTTCTAGGAAAGAGTTCAGGATGAGACAGGGATCAGGCACCACGTCCTGTGCTCAGTCTCCCTCTTCTGCTGTTCCCCCTGCTTCTCTCTTCTTCTCAAATATGTCCATCATCTCTTCATACGCGGGATCACAGGGGACTGTAGTATTACATTGAAACACAGTTGTAATAGTAGAAGATTCATATGACAACAACAGTCATAGGATGAAAAGTCATTCTCCTCTTTCTAGTTTACCTTTTGAAGATCATGGTAGACCTTTCCTAGAAAAAAAATTACATACTCATGCCCCAACCCATCAGGAGCAATGATTAAGGTACTTCCATCATTCATTTACATATTTTTGTTTAAATTTGAACTGACTTCTGAGCAAAGAAATAAATAGCTTCACGAAATTGGGGTTGAGTTAGCACACATGTGAAATTAATGATGGTATAGCCACCATCAATAACTTATGATGTCTCTTTGGATATATTACATTTGCTCACACCTTTCACCCTATAAATACTTTAAAATGGCTTGGCGCCTGTGGCTCAAGTGGCCAAGGTGCCAGCCATATACACCTAAGGTGGCGGGTTCGAATCCAGCCTGGCCCGCCAAAACAACGACGGATGCAACCAAAAAATAGCCGGGCATTTTGGTGGGAGCCTGTGGTCCCAGCTACTTGGGAGGCTGAGGCAGGAGACGTGCTTGAGCCCAGGAGTTGGAGGTTGCTGTGATCTGTGATGCCGTAGCACTCTACCCAGGGGAAAAGCTTGAGGTTCTGTCTAAATAAATAAATAAATAAATACATTAAAATACTGTACATGTTTACAATAAAGAAAAATCTCCGTGTTCTCACCTACTTACTAATCCAGATCCAAGGTCAAAATGTGTGTCTGTATATAGTTTGCATCATCAAATCCAGAATTACTCTCATGGTTTGCTTTTGTACCCAACTTACCCATATGCAGCGGCAGAGGAAGAGCAGGGTAGTGATGCAGATGCCACCATTCATTAAATAGAGAATGTGCGGCACACATGCCACTAATTGGTCCTCACCCTCACACACATCAGCTCCTGTTATAAAGAAACAGTCTATAAATAGACTGTTGGTGTGCTCCACCTGGGTCTGCTGCAGATACACTTTTTAGTGAAAAGACTTAAAAATTTGTATTACTTTTAATTTCCTATTGATACCAGATTTCAGGTTCTTGGTCTCCACAATTCAAAGAATGAATCGATGGACCACAAGATCAGCAGTAAGTCAGGATTTATTCAAAGAAACAAAAATTACAACAACTGAGAAAAACCAAACCTCCTTGCAGAGAGAACCCAGGAGGGGAACAAGCCCTCCTGCTCCCTCTTTGAGGTCAGTTGTCTGGGTCTCTGCTCAGGGGGTTATATAGTGGCAGGAGGGTTGTTTTGCCAGAACTTTAGCGTGTGAGTCCTTGTCAGTTACAGCTAGTTGTCCAATGAGCTTTGAGGCCTTAGAAACTGACATGAAATTGACCAGCAGGCGTGCACATGGAGGACCACACCCCCACACATACACCTACATCCCTCAGCCCCCAATGTCTGTCTGTGAAGAAATTGTCTTTCATGAAGCCCATTCTTGGTGCCAGAAACATGGGGCTGCATTGTGTATGTGTGTGGAGTGCAGAACACTCCAGTTCTGCAATTTAGAAGACATCAAACATATCAATTTATCTAATTTGATAGAGACAAAAAACAGAGAGTAGATCAACACCATTTATGATAAATAATTTCCCAAGAACTGTATTCCACCACTTAGAATAGGTATTTAAGCTGTTCTGATCACTTAAAACATCTTCCTGTTTTATTTTATCATCTTTCAGTGATTAGTGATTCAGTGATTAGTCACACATGCTTAAAAGGGGGGGCTAAGTAGCCACCAGCTAGGAATTTGTAAAACTTTTAAACTTACAAAAACATGGGATATGATAAGACATCACAGGCCCTTGAAAACTGGTACCTCCCCTAAAAAACTCTCTCCTAGAAGAAAATTTTCTCCTGAGATCTCTACCCTGAATCTCTCTCTCGGAATGGCTTGTGATTCACTTGTAAGGTAAGAAAAATAATTTGACCTGTGTTTGACTTTATTTCATATGGTTTATTCTATTGATAATTTTAGTAAGCTTCTTTGTGTCTCTGTGTGTGTACCTTAGCTTTCTTTATTAAATTAAGTTTTCTACAACAAATAACAGCCAAATCTAATTTCATGTTATGTATTTTTCTCTGATGTCCCCTTAAGTCTTCTTGAAAATGATTATTTGAGACAGTTGGTAACAGATGCTTATCTCACAAAATAAGCAACTGAAAATCTCTCTTCAGTTAAACATGTATATTAGAGTATAAACTAATTGACTTCATTCACATAGTCAGATTTATGCTGAGACACATTGAGGATCATAATTTTAAGAGGAATTAATAAATTCCATGATTTCACACCGTCCTAGAATATATAGCATAGAAAAATTTATTATTAAATGATTATAATAAAGGGATGTGTGTTGGATGAGTTTGAATGCCTCTATTAAAGTAATGCCCTCAGGAAATAATAGTTTGCATCTAATTTTAACTAGATAAGTGGGATTTTTTTTTCCAGAGTAAAACAAAAATATGATATCGAAGATGTTCACAAAATATTTCAAAGTAGCTTAAATAAATCAGAATTCAAGATAAATCAATTTTTTTATTATTTAAGCAAAATTCAAACTCATTTTATTTTAATAATCTTTTAAAAACTGTTTTACATCTTTCATTTGTTTTCTCCAAATTCTGTGTGCACTGACAGGCTTGAATTTTGCATTCAGTATTCCAGAAGAGCAGATTTTCTTTTCATGCACCTCTATCCATATGTATGTAGTTATCCTGAGTTTTGTGCCTAAAATAAAAGAATATGAGTCAAAGGTATATATTAAGAATATATTATAAAAATCCTTATTGCTAAGGGTAACAAGAACAACATGTTCCATCTTTAAAGTAATACATAAGTTTTCTAAGTAAAGGTAAAACCTCACTTCAAAAAGATGGACAGCATGATACTTAGTAAATTCTAGACAGCTATTTAACAATAAAGTATTAAATTCCAGCATACAACTATTGACCAGTGCCTTACCTATCATCTATTTTTTATCTGTCTTTCTATCTGAACATCTATTTTTATATCAATATTTTCACTTATTGAAGCCCCTTTCCCATATTTATGAGTCAAAATTACTAGGAAACAAGGCCATTAACACTTTTAAAAGTAATCTCTTTTACTAGTATTATTTGTCTGTTTAAGCCGGTCTTGGCTATGCAAAATACATTCTATGGCTGCATAGAAACTATTTCAGTAGAGCACATTGACTCTTCATGAATCATCCTGACCTTCGTCTCTCACTCCCTTGCAAATCTACTCTCTGTTTATTCAATAAAGAGTCTTCTTGAAAAGAAAAGCAAAAACTTAAAAAGAAGAGCCTTTCTGTAAGAGCTTTGCTCTTCCCTGGAGGAGTTTGTCATTTGAAAAATAATTCAAAAGAAACAAAAACCAAAACCAAGAAAAGATAAATAGTATTCCTGAAGGTGAGTGTCAGGACCACAGATTTCCACAGGTAATACATCTAACTGTCCTCCAGAATTCGAGGAACCATCCTTCCCATGTGCTTAGGCTTCTACAGCTGCAATATCGGTATATAGTTCAACTATTTTTCTTCCATTATCAAATTTGAGAAACATTCTCAGATTCAGTATAAGCTTCCATGTGGAATATCCATGCTAACTCTCTAAATTCATGAGGAATGGCTCCTTCAAATTTGAAGATAAAATTGTTTTGTGGGGCAAAAGGAGAAAATATATTCATGGGCAAAAGTATGACTAGCTCTATTTTCTGATTTCTGAACTCGACTCCTAAGTACTAACGTTTGCTCAAATAGGGGAAAACAATTACATTCTGAACTGAAGATAATACTTGTGTCATCACTTAGGATTTAAAACTCAGTTCCTGGTTTTCTTTCACTGATTTCAGACCAATGATGAGGTTCCAGATTGAGCATGTTCCAACTGGGGCGAAACTGTTTCTGTTTTCAAAGTGAAGCAGGACCTTGGGGACCCATCAGCAGGTGCCAGGCTGGGATAGAGGGGTAGTGGGGACAAAATGTGGATACCAGTAAGAGAACTTCGATGGAGTGGTGCGGGGGGAGAGAACTTGCTTGTAACTCAGAGTTTAATTTAGGAAAAATGCCTGAAGTAAGCTCTAATAATAAACAAACTATTGGACTGTCTCCTTGAAATTTCAAGAAAGTAATGGCTCAGGGAATCAGCTGGAGATATTAGTATTGAAGGTATACAGAACCCTCAAGATCCTTTCTGAAGTTCTATGAATAATCTCTCTCTTTTTTTGCCAAAGGGACAGAATTTTCTCAGTGAAGCCATGCTGAAACTTGAACTTGGTAATCAGTTTAGAATGAATGAAGTTCGATGAGACCAGATCTTGGGAAGGGCATCACATCATCCTCTACGGCATTTGCCTCTGGGTAAGAAATTATAGGGTTCGAAATAAGTGGAGGCTATGCTTCTTTAGCAGGTGCAGGGGAGACACTTGTGCTGACCCAGAAGGCTCAGAAAAATCAGAGTGTTCAACATTTTCAAGCACAGCCATCACAGAACCTCCAGCACAAGCCTTAACGCCCTACTTCTTCCCTATCATTGTCTGACTTTAATATAGAAACACTAGAGATAAGACTTAAACCAGGACAGCCTGTTCTGTTTTCTATCCCAATTTTCCACAGGCAAAAGCTTCAACAACTGTGATGTTATAACATGCTACGGGCACCGCTGCCCCAACAGTCTCCATCAATGGAGTATTTGTTCTACAGAGTCAGTGAGTGATCACAGTCCAGAATTCCATCCTAAGAAACTACGCCAGTGAACGCTTTGAGCACCAATTGTCTTTCTCCAGAAACAAAACAAAACAAAACCCCTTGTATAAGAATCTAAGTATTATTTATAAATAATTATTTTAGAAATTCTTCCAGAAAACGCTGGTTGGGTGTTGGGAACTAAGACCAAGACAGGAAGACAACTAGGTGTTTGTTATCAAGCCTGGCATGACTGTGCAAAACTAATCCTCAGCCCTGGGCAGCTCTGGGAGCCGGGTGGGGCTGCTCCTCACAGCTGCAGGACATGCTGGTGAAGGAGACCAACACCCAGCAGTCATCATCTGAAGGCTGTTGTGAGTCTAAGGGGCTTCGGCAGGTAGAAAAGCCTTTAGAAAAAACCTGTACAGTTTCTGACTTTTGGAGATTAAGCCACTGTGCACTGACCCTGGCCTGAAAGCTAAGGCTAGGACACAACACCAGAGTTCAGGACATCTGATTCTGCTGCCAACGCTGTGCTTGTTTCAGGAAATAAGTTTTACAGTTTTTCCTTTTGAATACCTTTGTGCTTCAAAGAGTGGATGGCCATGTCCTCACAGGTAACCTGACATAAGTAAACTGTAATTGTAATATCCTCTTGTCCTGGGACTCGTGTAGCTCACACAGTCCGCCACCTGCCTTCATTCATTCCCCGTGGTGGGGTGAGAGGAGGGAGTAGACTCAGCGATCTCAATGTTTCTTATAATTATGGACAGACTATACACAAAGTGCTACTTTTTTCCTTCAGAAATGTTTGCGTTTTGTATTTGTCTATAATTTTATCTATTTCATTCTGGTTTTCGCGTTTATGTCCATGTAGTTGTTCATAATGGTCTCTGCTTTGTCTCTAATATTTCTACATGGTGTCCTGAAGTCTCCTCCAGAGTCACCAGGCACAGGGAAAACAGAAAATTGTGCACAAATGTGCCTTTATTTATAAAATATTCACTGCAAAATACTCTCTATGTATTTCCCACCTCTTTGCAAAATTTTGTAAATATTTTGTGAATAAAGCTGCATTTACCCACAACTTCCCATTTTCCCTACATATGGCAACATCAGGGAGAATTATTTTGGGACACCCTGCGTTTTCTCCGTGCTTCAGCTTTTATGGAGCTGATGTGCCCCAAATGTCCCTCATTCCTGTTGACCATCATGGCAGGTGCATGATCTATTTTTTTTTTTTTAAGAAACTAGGATTTACTTCAAATACATACTGTGATTCTTTTGGTCTGTTTCATTGATTTCTACCATTTTTTTTGTTCTTTATTTAATTCTTTTTCGTTTTAATTTTTCAGTTTGCTATGGTGTGCTATACTTAATATTCTTTGTGCTTTTTTTTTTTTGGTAGTTTTTGGTCAGGGTTGGGTTTGAATCCGCCACCTCTGGCATATGGGGCCGGTGCCCTACTCCTTTGAACCACAGGTGCCACCCTTCTTTGTGCTTTTTTTAATTGAAAGTTGCAAATATTCTTGTTAGGATCATTTTCATTACCTTTTTAATGCTCTTGAGTAGCACAGTTTTATTTTTATTTTATTTTGTTCCCTTTATTATTTGTTTTTCAATGTTATCTTCCATGGGATGGGTTGAATTTTAGTTGGGTGACGTGACACTGTACATGTTACCTTCAGTCTTGTTCTTACAATGGTATTTTTTCCCACAGTTATGCTAACATTCCCTACCAGCGGCCACTGCTGTTTAATATCTGTACTTTTTAATGCAACCAGACAATAACCTTAGAACACATTTACCTCTCTCTGCCTCCCATCTCACCCCATACACTATACACATATATTCATATATATATATATATATATATCTCACTTCATTATTTAGACAACGGTTGAGTTTTCATAAAACCTTTGCTCACCTTTACTTCTTAAGTCACTATTCTTCTTGCTATGATACATCATCTAATAATTATTTAAATTTGTGTAAAATATCTTTCTCTGTACTCTTCAATTAAAGGGATAGTGTGTGTGCATATAAATTTTAGGTTCAAAACACTGAATGCTGGCTTCGTTGACATTTGTGTGCCCTGTGTTACTTTTGAGAGGATTATTGTTCATCTAATTCCTGCCCCTTTCAGGGGTGACCTGTGTTTGTGGTTGACATTGTTGTTTTCCTTTTGTTTTCTTCACAACCTTTTAGTATTTTTCCTTTGATTTTATTCAATGCTATTACTGTGATTCTGTGTATTTTTTTCTGCACCATATTCAGTACTGTATCTGTGTTTTTGATTTGAGGGCTTATCGTGTTCTGTAATTATATTATTACCATGAAACATTCCTTTCCTCATTTGTATCAGGACATCACCCATCTCTCACTCTGAGAGGGCATGACGTAAAGGTCTCCTTCTGCAAGCCCTGTGCATACCTAGCCTTCTCCAGTTTTCTCAACACAGGGCACAAACTTCTGCCCTTTGCTAAAGAGTTTTTCACATAATTTGTATTAGCTATTGGGCTTGGCTGTGATGTATGCCAAGGTTTCTTGATTTAGGTATCTCCTAGCATGTTTATATTAAGCCACATGAATCACATGCCTTAATGATTCAGATGACGTAGGTATAGATTAAATACAGATACCAGCATAGATACAGAGGTAGGCCAGGTACTTGTGTAGCTGTAGGTACAGGTGTAGATGCTATCCTTCTACTGAGGCTTTTATGGAATTGCTTTCATATGCTATTCACAAAAATAAGTAATTCTGATCACTATGTTAATAAAAATAGCAATATTTATTATATGTGCTAGGAATGGCGCTGAGTTTTATATGTCTTTCCATTTAGTTATTAAATACCTCTCTGTGTTATTATTCATATCTTACATATGAGAGCACATAAGCTAAGAATGTTTAGGTAGTTATTATTTTTTTCTTTTTTAATTTAGAGACAGTCCCACTATGTTGCCCAGGCTGGAGTGCAGGAGCACAATTATAGGCCACTGTATCCCAAATTCCGCAGTGGCTCAGCCTCTGGAGGAGCTGGGACTACAGGGGTGCATCACCAATGCCAGTCTGTTAGGCTATATTTGTTTCCATTTTTTGCAGAGGTCTTGCTGTGTTTCCCAGTCTGGTCTCTAACGAGTGTCTTAAGCAATCCTCCTGCCTTGGCCTCTCAAAGTGCTGGGATTACAGGTGTGAGCCTCTTGGCCTGGCCTAAACAGAATGTACTTGACTCTAGTTTTCTTAACTCCTACATACCACATTTAAACACAGTAAAAATCTTATTAAGGAATTACTTTCTTTCTAGAAGGTCAAGTTATTATTGTTTAGCTTGTGTATTCTATGCCCTCTCTCCCCACCTGATCTCTCCTTATGTCGGATGCTTATGTCCACATATATGCATACGTGTGATTCCAGTAAAACTTCAGAATAACTAAACAATCTCTGCATCCCCACTTTACCTTCTGTGCTCCAAGGATTCCTGATCTCCATGTTGTTACCCACAGTAAACTTGGCTTTTTTCTTTAATTGCACTTTGGATTTTCTTTTTTATTTTATGTCAGGCAGTGAGTAGATGGGAAAATGCAGGACACATTTTCTTTGAACTTTGGTGAAATAATCTAAAATGAGTAGGAAGATCATTTCGGTTTGTTTTTTGTTTTGTTTTGGTTTTCCAAGTAACTTATAATGTTATAAATAATAGGACATTATAGCATAAATTGCTATACTTCTTTTAGCCCATTTTCTTCATTTTTTTGAAATGATAGGACAAGATCAAGGATTGCTCACTGAAAAGCATATAGAGGCTAAGCAAATAAGCTACCAAAAATCGTAACTAGGTCCTACCTAGTGAAACCTGGGTCAAGAAAATATTGCTATAGCTGTGAGACTGCATGGGGCTGCAAACAAAATGGTGAAGCAGTGCGGATATTTCCTGCGTAGTGTCAGGGAGTAGCTGAGGATGGTGGCGATCGTGCTGACTTACTTATCAATGTCTTTTCTGATTTAAAAGACGGCTGATATTTAAGGAAGCCAGTTCTGCGCCAATCGAGAGTTTTAAGGGAAAAAAAGATTATCCTCAACTAGACAAAATCAAACACATTACTCAGAAGCATCAGCTCATAACCGATGGAGCAGCAGAACTCTGCCTTGCTTTCCGTTATTAATTAACATCATTTACCACCATTCTCCATGAGATATTAATTCAGTTCTCATAACCTGATCTGGTGATAATATTTACATCTTATACATTGCAAATACCAAGGCATGTCTCCCATCCTATAATCCCCAATCAAAATCTAGAAATAAATATATTTTTAGAATAAAATTTTCAAATTTGTATAATATGCATGTATTAAAAACTCTTTCCTTGGCTCGGCACCCATAACTCAGTGATTAAGCTGCCAGTCCCATGCACTGGGGCTGGTGGATTCCAACCCCGCCCTGGCCTGCTGAACAATAATGACAACAACAACAACAACAAAAAAAGGAAGGCATTGTGGTGGGTGCCTATAGTCCCAGCTATTCGAGAGGCTGAGGCAAGAGAATTATTTAAGCCCAAGAGTTGGAGGTTGCTGTGAGCTGTGATGCCACAGCACTCCACTGAGGGCCATATAGTGAAACTCTGTCTCAAAAAAAAAAAAAAAATCTTTCCCTTTACTTCCCTATCATATTCTTTGAAGTGTCCTACCCTGCTCAGGGGGCTTTGTGGAGACAGCTTTCAGAGTTCCCTCTGGACTGTTAATGCCTCCTGTCAATTTCCACGACCTTTTTTTCCCTTTCACTTCATCAGCAAACATCATTTTAGAAGGAAATGAAATAATGACTGAAGTCATGAATTGTAGATAGTCCCATAAGGACTATAATAAACCCTTTATTTCCTAGAGAAATCTATTGAGAAATTAACTGTATATATCAATTAGAAAACTATTTTGGAGACTATTATTTTAAATGGTGGGTAATTTGCTGAAAAGATTGAAAGATGTTTTCCTTGGTTTTTGCAAAATTATCATAAACATAATTGCTAGACAAAAATGTTGCTGCTGTATTGCTACTTTCTGAAATTGTGAACAGAGCTATTTTATGTGTTTTTTTTCCTGGTCTGCAAATGTAAATGAAAACATTTCTGGATACTTCTTTATACCACATCAAGTATAAGAGAGAACTAACAGAAAGAAATAAAAGTAAATAAATGACTCTGTTATTTTTTAGAAAGCAATATTTTCATTGAACATTTACTTCAACATTACTCAATAAGAACCAAATCTTGTTAACTTCCTTCAATATGTATTTCAAAAGTCAGATATAACTTTTGTTTCAGGGTTATTTTCAACTTGCAAATCTTGGTTATTATTTTTTAAATACACATGACAATAATTCCTAATAATGTTATGGTATTTCCTCTATAGTCAATGTTGGTGAGTTAATGTAACACTATTAACTTATATAATTATAAAAATTATGTCCACATCATAGTAACATGCACATATATAACTTAGCAATTTTAAGTAATATTCTGCTGTTTGTTTATTAATGGATGCTTTGACATGGATTGTAGAGATTTATTCTTCTGCTTAACTTATATTTCCCAAATACGGTTACATTCCTTTTTCAACAAGGAATGGAAAATTGTTATTTCCCTAAATTAACAGTGAGGGGATATCATGGTATAAAATACTTAGTACAAAGAAAGTTCCTCTATAGAGCCTTGGACCTTTCAATTTTGAAATGTATCTTCATAAATGTTCCTATAGTTTATGTTGATTTACAGAATTCTAGCTTATATTTAGTCAAATGACTATAAAAAACTTGACATTATTTTTGTAAAACACTCTCAACTAAATATCAATCAGAATCAAAATGTAATTTTTCTGAAACTTTAGCATGGATTGTTGGATCATGGAATTATTTTTATCCTTCTCATTTCATTTTCCCCTGAAGCAAATAATTACATTTGTTCCTGGAGGAAAATTGTTGCTTAGTGTGAAAAACTTGAACAGTAACTATATATCTGAGAGTGCTGGTTAAGTATCAGTGGATGAAGACAGGTCTATAAATGTTCTTATCCACAGGAGGCCAATGGTCTTGTGCGATTTAAAAATACCGGGTATTTGTACTTCTATGAAAATCATTATTTTAGTTTTCTCTAGTAATGATCACAAAATATCCCGTTTGATTTAAATGTGAGATTTCAAAGATTTTGACACGTCTTGTATTTTACGAAGGTGCTCCACACTGTTAAAACACATCCGCAGATTGCTGAAAAGTCTCCATCCATATGGTTTAAACAAGCCTCACGTTAGAGTTACTGCAGATAGTTTTCAAAAACGTGCCAACATGTGGCAGCAAAATACTTATTGTTTTTGATAAACAAATATTTTGGCAGATAATGTTGAGGTAATAAAATGGAAAGGACTTTACGTCTCATAACTACGTAAATAAATTAAACTGTTATTTAATAAATAAATATTGAAGTAACAGAAATTAGTCAGAAGCACTATTTTTTCATCACCTCTTTCAGTGATAGACCACTTTTAAGATGATGCCAGTGCTGTCTATGAATTAATGAGAGGCTCCTGGTTGACCTGTTGCTTTTATAATTTCCTATAGAAAACCACATGCATATAGACAAATATTTGGGGCATTTTAATTGGAAAAGCAAGTGTCCTACACTAATTCTTTTTAGGGTTTTGGAAACCCTTCTTATCTTTCATTGTTACGAAGGTGCAAGGGAGGAGAAAATTAATGACACTTTAATTGGGTTCCAGCACCTTTAATTCCACGCGCATCATCTTCTATAGTACTTGTTATTTTAATGCTAATCTTGGGGAACTGTGGCAAAGCTTTACCTTCTGGGCAGAATATTTAACTGGAAAAAGCTATGAGTTTATAAGTGTTCCCTTTCAAAATAATCACATCTTGTAATTTGACCGTGTGTGTGCACTACCTTCCCTTGGAGAAGCTCAACTTTTTCCATATGTTGGTTTTTCTCAAAAAGAAAGAAATTTTTGTGGGTCCTAATTAGAGAGGTAGCATTACGCAGCAAGTGGTGACTCTGGCATTCAAAGATTTGAGAAAGCCGCTTGCCAAGCAAGCAGGACGCTGTGGATGATGAAAAGTATGAATGGAGTCTTCTGGCAAATGGTTGCCCCTGATTGAGAGGGTGGAGCCGGGCCTCAGCTCTGGTTAACAGAGACTTGAGTGGGTCTCCCTCCTATCTGGAAGCGCACATACCCCCGGGCACTCAGGTGTGAGTGGAAGTTCAAAGCCTAGACAGCCTCAGCCCACAGTATCGCCCAGGAGAACCTTGGCCATTACAGATCAGCGAGGCCATTCTTCCTGGGAATTTGACTTCACACACAAGCATGGACAAAAGTTTGGGACCTTTACCCTGGGACTTCTTTCCTGAATTTCCTCTTCCCTCCTCCTGATACAAGGCCTGCCTGTGTATGAAGGTGGCCTGGGCTGGGTTATAAAATCTGTGTTCTGACTTGGGCAAAGGAAAAGAGACGACTTCAGTGAATTGGGTACAGCATCAAGTTTTCTTAACCTTACAATTGTGATTGAAAAAATCCTTAATTTTCTTAAAAATAATTTCATTTTATTTACTTATTTTTATTTAGTTAGTTAGTTTTTGCAGTTTTTGGCTGGGGCTGGGTTTGAACCCGCGGTCTCAGGTATGTGGGGCCAGTGCCCTACTCCTTTGAGCCACAGGTGCTGCCCCCTCATTTACTTTTAATTATTGATTTTTTGAGAAAGAGTTCCACTCCGTCACTCCAGTGAGAGCGCAGTGGTATGACCACAGTTCACAGCAACCTCAGACTCCCGTGCTCCAGGGATCCTCCTGCCTCAGCCTCCTCGGTAGCTGGGGCTCAAGGAGATCCACCAGGCCTGGCTAATTGCTCTATTTTTGGTAGGGGATCTTGCTCTTGCTGAGTCTGGTCTCTCGCTCCTGGTTTAAAAGCAATCCTCCCGCCTCAACCTCCAAAACTGCTAAGATTACAGGTGTGAGACACCACGTTCAACCCTAAAAAATAACTGTAAATGTTGCCACTCTACTTAAGAAATTTGTCATTTTTGTGAAGGCATATTTTGAACATAAAAATAAAAAACACCACCCAATGTTAAGCATTCCATTATTCAGCTGTCACGTCGCGTCACTGGCCGTGATGAGAGAACCCCACCTTCTCTTCCACACATGACCCTCATCCAAGAAAATATTTTTGTCATCTATTCATCCATCCGTTAACCGGCTCGCCACTCTGGACGCTTTTACTTCTTTACAGTTGGAGTATTTCTTCCCTAACCCTACTCCTGCCCCCACCCGCATCCCACAGTCCCCATCCCCATCCCGCGCCGTCACAAGAATCACGTGGGTCATGGGACTCCCGCAGGATCTTCTGCTTGCTTGCCCCTAGATTTTTTTTATAAGTACGCACCTGGGGAGATACTCCCCGGCTCTACAGCCAGGGCATCCGTCAGCTCACCTGTTTTCCTTTTCTGGAGCTTGTAGCTCCTCTCGAAGGCCTCGGTTTCTGGACTTGCAGGTTTGCGCTCTCTCTCCCTCTCTCCCTCCATCTCGGTGCTCTCCCCGCTTTTCCCTCTCTCCCTCCCTCCCTTCTACCCCCGCTCTTTCCCGCTCCTCCCTCCCTCAGTCTCTCTCCTCGTTCTCTCCCCTCTCTTCTCTCAGACCCCCCTGGCGGCCTCCCGCTCTATCTCCCCCTCTCGCTCTTCCTTTAACTCTCAGCTCCACTCCCTTGTCCATCTACCTGCCTTTCTTTAAATGGATGGGTAACGCAAGCGCGCGCGCGCCCAGCCCCCCGCCTGTCCCTCTACCCGGCTGGGGAGGACTTGCAGCTGCCTGGAAAACTAGAAACCAAACCCTAGAGGAGGAAGCTGTGGAGGCTGCGGTCGGTCTCCGGTATCCCTTCTGGACTTGAGTGTCATCTGGTATCCCCCATCCCAACTTACCGGGAGACTTCCATCCTCTCCCAGCCTCAGTGCTGGGGAGAATGTGGGCAGGACCGCGGCGAGCGCCCTCACCCTCGGCGCACCCACGTGGGCGTCCCAGTGCCGCAGCAGCAGCAGGTGTCGGGAGTGAGGGGGAATCGGGAACCCGGCGCAGCACCCCAGCTTCCAGCGCTCTCCTGCCCCCTCTTGGGGCCCTTTCCTCTCTCCTCGGCCTTTTGAAGCCACCGAGGCTTCACAGCACAGCTTTCGTCTGCTGTCTGCCTAGTTCCTCCTATCCCTCACCGCCATTATCCCTAACCAGAGCCCCAGTGCCTCGCCAGGCGCGAGGTCCGCGGCTGACGGCCCTGAGGTTCCCAGACTACCCGGCGATGGCGGGGACTGGGTGGCCCCTAAGTCCGGTTGGCACGTCCATGTTCTGCGCGGGCAGAGTCCGCAGAGGCCGGGAGGGCGGGACGGAACCCGGCAGGGGAGGAGGTGCTGCTGCAGCGCGCTGGGAGGGACTCCCCACACTCACGCGCGCCCCAGCCCTTCGCGCGCTGCCTGGTGTTTACTGTTATTTCCTATTCAGTTATTGGCATTTTCCAAGCTGGGGTTCTTCCGGTGCCGTTTCCCCAGCAACTCGTTTCTCCCGGAGTTTAACGCGCCGCGCGCGCGCCTGGATGCGTGGATGTACATGGTGGGGTGGGCTGGGGAGGGGATGACCCGTGAATGGTTTAGATTGGTTTTTAATATCTCGAGGAGGGGGAAGGTAAATTGCAAGAAGCTGGGGTCTTTACAGAAGCAATTTGGTGGTGGCGACCTCTGCATCGGGCCCCGATTCACCGCGAAACTTTCACTGCCGCCTCTTCCTCCGGCGCGCCCCCGCCTCGACTCCAGGCTAAGAACGGAGTAACGAGGAAGCCTCCGTCCCGGAGAAGAGACAGGGCTCCAAAGCTCCCCCTTCCCTTAGGCTTGGAACGTAAGAGGTGGGAGGCAGATCGGTCGCGCTCGCTAACCCTTAAAAAGTGAAAAACCAAACCCCAAAAGGGATTTTCGCGTGATGGCCCCTCCCCCCTCCACGCCTTTTATCCCGCACGCGGATCCAGCTCTGGATTTGCCTGCTGCATCCTAGCCCCTTCGTCCAGGCTGGCCAAGTGACAGATCGCAGGCGGTTCCTCACCCCCTCCCCCTCCCCCCAGGACCGAGCCGGTGTGCTGTCCTTGCTGCCGCCGCCGCCGCCCCATTCCGCCGCGCACCAGCCCCAGGGGCGCCGGCCGCGCGGAGCTGCCGGAGTTCGCCCCTGCCCGGGGCTTCCAGGAGGGTCGTGCCGCTCAAGGCCATGACTAAGGCGCCCACTTGGTAACTCTGCCATCTTCCTGCTCCTTCCTCCTCCCTTCCTTCCCCGCCCCCCTGAGCCACCCCCGTTCCCCTCCGCCACCCTCCAGCCCTCCTCCCAGACGCCCACCCACCCGCTCCTCTTTCCGCAAGATCGCAGGGGTGGCGCGGAGCCTGGCAAGCCGATGACGGACCCTTTCCTCCCGTCTTCAATGCCTCAGCGGGAGATCCCCAAGGGCTGGCGAGAGGAGTGCTGCCGCTGGACAACCTCCCGGGGAGGCTGCTCCGACCTGCTGCTCGTCGTGTATGAAACAGGGGACTGAGCCAGCCCCA
>NW_003852422.1:5700142-5757148 GCF_000181295.1 Otolemur garnettii
GTGATGCCAGCGTCATGGTGGGGATGCTGGCTTCGCGGCGGTGACAGGGCGAGCGAGCGAGCGAGAGCGGGAGCCAGCCGGGAGCGGAGGACGGGCCGGCTCGGACCTGGCTGCTGTGTGGGCTCGGGTCTCTTTCCCCCTCTCTTTCTTTCTCTTCCCCCCCCTGGATTTTGTTCTTGATTTGCATATTTAAAACCTCTCCGCTCCGTCCTGTCCCCCGCCACTGGAATCCTTCCCGGCTCTAAATGGAATTAGTGGAGATCGGAGCCTCTGGTGTAAGGAACAGACATGATCTATGGACGCAGTTTGTTTCACAGTGAGTACCTTACCCGCCGCGCCCGGTGCCATCCCTCCGTCCCCTCCCTCTTGGCCAAACGCGCAGGAGGAAAGCCACCGCTCCAGCCAGACCCCGCAGTCCCGGCGAGTCCGGGCGGATGTAAACTTTCTGTATTGCTGCATAATAGAGCCGGGCGTGGGGGCGGCGCGCCGTCTTCCCTCCATCCCGCAAGGTGCGCGGAAAACGGTCTTTCCTGAGGCTGGACCCTCCCTGGGCTGAGAACTGCGTGCAGTTCCGTCAGGGACACGTGCGGAAGAGGCTGGGGGCCCTAGCGAGGGCGCAGGTGCAAAGGGACAGAACGCGGGGCTGACACTTTATGGGACATGAAGAAATACTCTTTTTTCAAGGGCTTCTGGAGCCAAGCGAACCCATATTCCCAGTCCAGTAGGTAGTTTAAGGTACACTTGGACCCAGTACTTGAGGCAAGGGAGTGTGGATTGCAACTCGGTTCTGCCCGGAGACCTCTGCAACTGCTTGGTGGATCGGTGCTAAAGAGGGGAGTGTGGAAGTGGGAAGAGAAGGAGAGGAAAAGAGCTTCCAAAGTCATCAAGTGAAAAAAATGTGAGGCAGAAATTTAACATTATCAAGCAAGGATTACAGTATTAATTAATTCTGTACCACGCAGTTACAAGACCGGGCTTTGCTGATGAGTTAAACATAGTACGAGTTCCATAACGTGATTTCATCCAAACAGGAAAAGCCCGGTGGAAAAAACACCAAACACACAACCTAATACCGAAGGATGTATACCTGTGGTGTGTGCGTGTGTGTAGAATTATGTCAAGCCCAAGTGATTTTTTTTTATTTAAGCACACACACATACATAAACAACCACCAATGTTTCAATCTAAAAAAGCATGTGATTGGCTAAAGTATTAAGTAATATAATTGATAATTTCTTAAATATTAATATCAAGAGCTAGGATAAATTTCTTAAAATAATGTTTAAGGATAAATTTATAAGCTTCTGCAATTAGGTTTTGTTTAGGGAATAGTCATGATCTGCCCCCTCCCTGTCCCCAAATTCATTTAAGTGGAATTATGAAAATACAGATCTTTTGCATCATTGGGCAACAGAATAAATAAGAAAAGTAGAACCAGTGAGGAAAAATCAGATATTATGAAAACAAGATTACTTTAATACTGTTAGTTTTAGGTTTTGTAAAAATGTCAGGTAAATCAAGAATATAGGAGTAAATCTGAAGTTCAGGTGTTGATGGCACCACCTTTTACTGGTTAGTTACAAATCAGGGTCCCTTTTTTGACACTGAAAAAAATTCACTCAATACAACACTTAACGGAAATCACCTTTGTAAAATAACCATCTATTTCTGAATAGCAATATTAAATCAAAGTTAAGATTAAAAAGAGATTAACTTCATAGCTTAGAAAGAGCTGAGGAGAAGGGTTATTCACAGTTCAGTGCATTTTTATAAGAAACACTTTAATATTGCCGCTTACAGCCTGCAATGATCCACATTCATGTTTTTCTCTTGTCTCCCTTCCCCCACAGTCAGTAGCATTGATTTTCTAAAGTACCACCACATCAGCCACGCTCTGGGATCTACCAAGGAGTCCTTTCTAATTGTTGGGTTTTCCCTTCCTCCTTCCCGGCCTTCCTTCCTCTCTTGCTTTAGAAATGCTGGCAAAGCCTTTCTCAAAGGGCAGTTGGGAACAGGGTGGGTTCTGAGATCTCACTGTAGTGTGTGGACCTTGGCAGATTATCCTGTTGCCTCTTGGTTTGGAAGTATGTATTGCCATAGGAGTTTGGATTTCATCCATTCTTACCTTGAGTTGCTTCCCTGAGAGAGTCTCAACGTGTCCTGATTTCTGTCTTTTCAATCAGATTTTGGAAGTTTTGTGTCACCATATAACAGTTAGCAATGATGAAATTATTCTTGCTTTGATATGATTTTTTGTTATTTTTTTTATCTCTCCCTAATTTTTCTTTTCTGTTTCAGTTGTAGCAAGTTTAATCATCATCCATTTGTCTGGGGCGACCAAGAAAGGAACAGGTGTGTTTCTTTAGAAAAACGTTAATGCAAGACCTGCAATTATTTCTTATGTTCCTATTTTCTCCATAATCTTAATATTCCAGAATATCTCAACCTTTCATGGTGTGTATAATTGATTGGTTTTGACCAAGACAACATTTGGAAATTAATTTACTAATGGATATTAGAAGAATGTCCTCTCTATTTTTAGTATTATAGAAAATTGGATGGTGGCTCTTTTAATTTTTTTTTTTCTTTTACAGAAAAGCAAACCCCCTCAGAAACCCAGAAGTCAGTGCAGTGTGGCACTTGGACGAAACATGCAGATGGAGGGATCTTCACCTCCCCCAACTATCCCAGCAAGTACCCCCCTGACCGGGAGTGCGTCTACATCATAGAAGGTAAGGGAGAGAGCCCTGAGCGATGGAACAACACAAGCCCAAACCTGGCCATCTCCATGCCTTGGGTGGACAATATACATATATACATTACCAGACTGATTTTGGAGATTGGGCACATAAACATCTCAGGGTGAATTCAATAACTGTAAAATCGGGAATTAGCCTAATTATTGAAATTATTAGTAATGGGTATGAACACAAAAATTCTGGCAAATAAAAGCAAATTAACAACTTCAGAGTTTATCTAGAGTTGATTTAATTGCCTAAAGGAATAGAATGGATTCATTGTTATCATACTGTTACCTAATGTGTAACAGTTTGAGAAACTTGGTTTTTTTTTAGTTTAACAATATGTTACTATTTTATTTACGATTAGAAAGGAAAAAAGATAACGTCAAAGACGAATCTATGATCACATTTTCTAAACATTATTCACTCTCAACTTAAAGGAAGAAGGATGTTGAAAAAGAGGCCTTGTAAGCACCTGTCCAGTAAATACAGTTTTGTATGATACACGGACTTTATTTACATCTAGTGATAGAAGCTTTCAATATTTTAGGTGTTAGTACCTAATTGCCTAATACTTGCAAGTGCCCCCGACATACACACAGCAGAAACAAGCTACTTGAATGGAGAAGACTGTGCCTGTCTCCTTATGCATCAGACACATGTTCACGTACTTAATAGATCTTTCAAAGAAGCAGACTTTCTGTTTAACCAGTTTTAAGAGTAAACAAAATAAAGAATAGAGTATTGTTTTTTATGATCTTGGGGTGAAAAATCTTCTTTCCCTGACTCTCCTTCCAGTTGAGTTTTCGCAAACACACACCACATTCTGAGAAGGTGTCACACTATGGTGAAGCACTAAACTCTGATATTAGAAGGGTAGCACTGACTCAAACTAAGGGAAGGGAGTTTTAATTCCTCTTATGAGTAATAGAAAATAAAATTGATACTTTCCTTATGGAACACGCACCATGCTCTGGGGACTGTGCCCATTTCAGTACGATGTGAAGGGGCCCTGAGATTAGCACAGTGGGGTTAGAAGGAGACCAGAGAGAAGACTCCGGTGGAGGGAGAGACGCCCACCTGCATTTTTGAAGAACATTTAGGAGGTAATCGTTCTTTACACAGATCAGCATGAGAAAAATTCAGAGGTATAGTATGGTTTGGGGCCTACCTGCCGTATCCCAGGGCTTCTCCATGGTGTGAGGAGAGGAACAGGGGAGGGGGCTGAGGAGGGGGACAGTCTCTGGGATTCCATCTGTCCATGCAAGCAACTTGGGGCATTATGTTGTGGACCAAGAGGTACAACTGACATAAATTACGTAGAAAAATAATGGGAAATTCTGGGGAGGAAGTTACTGAAGGAAAATAACGTAAGAGGTTAGACAATTAAGCTCATGAACTCAGCCTAGAAAAGATGCTACGTTCCTCATTCCTGAATATCACTAAGGTCGCCCAGCCTTGTAGTACCCTCCTTGGGAAGCCATATGCTGCTGCCAGCACCTGTCTACATATGTGCTGCTATTCAGGTAAAGGTGCCAGCACCTGTCTACACGTGCGCTATTCAGGTAAAGGTGCCAGCACCTGTCTACACGTGCGCTATTCAGGTAAAAGTGCCATAGTCCTCAAAGTATCTGACGATTCTCAGAGAGCAAAACCTCCCATAAGGGATCCTTGGTTTTAGGTTCAAGATAAGTGACAGAAAATGTGCACAAGAAAGGAACCAGTGAGCTGAGATTGGAAGGTGAAGAAAATGTAAGTTTAGGGATCTGGACCTAGATAGCGTCAAATGGTTTACATGAGATGGAATCACTTTTCTTTTCTTTTTTTTTTCCTGTCTACAACTAGACTAGACTATGGCATGCTTATTTTTAAAAAGTCATTTTGCTACCTACTAAAATTCAGCTAGTGGACTTCATACATGGGTGTGTCATTAACTACAGCATGTTGGACCAGAGGAAGATGAATTTTCCATATATAATATGGTCCATAAGCCATAATGATGGCATTTCTCCCCAAGGAATACGAAGAGATTTGTTAATCGTTGTTGGAAAGAACTTAAGGGACAGGGACAACGAAAATGAAAATTTGAATAAATGAATTCATGATAGATGGCTGGGTATTTCCCTGTAGAGAAAATAAGTGGGCATCAGTTAGTAGATGGTAGGTCTCTAAGTAAATTGGCAAGGAATTCTCTTATCACTTTAAGTTTCCTGTAGACATACACTTTTTGCATCTAAAAGAATAATTCCATCAGAAATGGTTTCTTTCATTACAACTTTTGATACCAATTTATCAAAAAGGAGATAAAAAGGTGGCCATGTGCTATAGAATAATAACATATACAAATGGTTTATTTAGTGCCAATATGTAAATGGGTACAGTCTTTTAAGCATTTGTCTTTCTGTTATTAGAGTAATACTTTAGGGAGAAAATATAGTTTTTCAGGTAGTTTCTTAGGCTACTTTCAAATTTACAGATTTCAAAAAATTCATTGAAACTCTCTTAAAGCTACAATTGTGGGTACCATATTTGTTGACCTTTGTGATATTTATTAATCACGGATAAAAGTATGCCTTTTTTTTCTTGAAAGAGTTATAAAGGTATTTTTTGAATGTGCAACAAGTCAAAAATATTCTGAGAAATTACAAAATAATTGTGAAATCATCTTGTAACATGAACTGACTTTTAGCCTATTGATCCTCAATTTTATACTTGGAGAGCATCAGGGTTATTTTCTTCTATAAGTCTCTAATTCCCAAGTCACTATAAATCTCAATTTTGCATACTTTTTTTTTTTTTTTTGAGACAGAGCCTCAAGTTATTGCCCTGGGTAAAGTGCTGTGGTGTCACAGCTCACAGCAACCTCCAACTCCTGGGCTTAAGCGATTCTCTTACCTCAGCCTCCCAGGTAGCTGGGACTACAGGCACCCGCCACAATATCTGGCTGTTTTTTGGTTGTCATTGTTTAGCAGGCCCAGGCTGGATTCGAACCCACCAGCTCTGGTGTATGTGGCTGGCGCCTTAGCTGCTTGAACTACAGGCACCGAGCCAATTTTACAATTTTTGAAATTGATGCATCCACGTTTTTACTTTTTAAGTCATCAATGGCGATATTCAAAATATATTTAGGGTCCTGTGAGACGTGGACAGCATTGGTCAGGAATGGCTGTTGGTCACGCGGAGAGCAGGCTGTGCTGTGCCCACTCTTAACTTCCAAGTTCCTGGAGGGTGAGTCCTCGAAGAGGCCAAGCAGCAGGGACCTACTCAGACGACTCTGGACCACTGCTGCTTACTAACTAGGATAAATGTGTGTTGATATTTCAGCAAATGCTGTGCCATTCTGCAAAATGTTGGCCAGATCTAAGTTGGGAGTGCCAGAATTTTGGACTGTTTTAGATATCCTAAGGGAAGAATGGAAGGACATTAACAAATGCAATCGTGGTGGTGCAAGGGCTTGCTAGCCGCACAAAACTCTTCCATGATTCCTTTGAGAGCTGTAAAGATACCTGTGCAAGAATACTCATTTATAATTCACTGAAAAAGTTTTTTTGGGGAAATTCTTAATGACAAGTGCTAAGTGCTAAGAAAAGAAGAGAAGGTGACTAGTCTTAGAAAAAAAAGAACGAAAGGAAAACATGTATAATCCTGGAAGAACATACTACCTTAGACAGCCTGGGGTGTTGAAGTGGTCTGAGCTTGAGCCATCTGCTATGGAAGACCCTGAAAGTAGAATGCCTTTAAGGACAATGTATGGCACGTACATTGCAGAAGTTTAAACCTGAGAGTAAGGTGATCAGGTTAGCCTTCTAGACACATTGCTCTTGGCATCTTAGTATCTGCACTTGGGTGGAATCAAGACACAGGAGCGGGACTACTTGAGTGGTTGGATAACTCTACGCCGAATGATTCTCAAGTGGTTTCTGACCTTAAATCTGGGCGTCCCATAAAATACAAGAAGAGACACAGAAAAATATCTGTTCAACTTTTGAACCTAAGTTGGCAGCCTTTCACATACTGCGACTTTTTAGTTCTGCATTTGAAATCCAAATGGTGATTTTATATCAGAATAATACTTTGTGCAACATCATAAATTGTCAGGTTCGCCCCTTAGACAGTTTTATGAAAATCTTGTCCCTTAGAATAGTAAGTAAATACTGAACACTTTCTTTGTATTTCCATGTATATCATCTGCAGAATTTATAGGCATACAAATAGAATCGGAAAAATCAACCTGCAGTTTTAAGAAATGGCCTCCCAGACACAAGCTTAAGAAGTCTCTGTTTGTTTTTCTTGTACAGCTGCCCCAAGACAGTGCATTGAACTTTACTTTGATGAAAAGTACTCTATTGAACCGTCTTGGGAGTGCAAATTTGATCATATTGAAGTTCGAGATGGACCTTTTGGCTTTTCTCCAATAATTGGGCGTTTCTGTGGACAACAAAATCCACCTGTAATAAAATCCAGTGGAAGATTTCTATGGATTAAATTTTTTGCTGATGGAGAGCTGGAATCAATGGGGTTTTCAGCTCGATACAATTTCACACCTGGTAAGTAAAGGCTTTTTTTTTTTTTTTCCTGTTTCATTGTTTTTTTAAATCTATGCCTTTTTCTTCCTGTTTTCTATCTTTATGGTATAAAATCTTTTGTAAGACATTGTTATAACTTTCCAAAGAATTTTCAAGTTCTATTTAAACCTAAACCTGCAATCAGCTCCTGTCTCTGTCCATGAATTTTAAAAGGAAAATATATTTTCCTTGAAATGCAGCCTACACTAGAGATAAAGAGTAGTGAGTGACTTGGGGGTCTGCGTGGTCATCAGTAAATTAAATGGACTTTACTATTTTTTTTTTTTTACAACAAATGGACTTTACTATTACACCAAATACCGCAATTTGAGAAATAGTCTATATTGAGGAAACTAATTATACGTGGGATCCAAATAAACTTGAAAAGGCAATTATAGTATTATAAGATATATCTGTCAAAATGATCACTTTGGAGAACTTGAATAAAAAGCTCATTTGTTCTGATAATTATCATTTTTAAGGCAAATAGATTCTACTACAAAGCAGTCTAATCTCTTTTTGGAAATGCAAATTCTAAGAGTTTTGGTGAAAGGAAAACTGAGACCTGTAGCAGCCAAATATTCATTTGGAAGGTCTTACAGACGTTATGTGCAATTATAAAATTATGCACTCTCCATCAATTTTGCTTTTAGCCTGCTAATAATGAAAAGAGTCTGTGAGGTTGACTGGCTCACTTTATGAAGAGTTATTATTCCTTACAATAAAAATTTGTCATCACAGTTTCAAACTGAAAAAGCACCACATTCATCTATTTGAGATTTGATGAAGTGATTTTTTTAAATAGAAAAATGATTCAAATTATATAAAGCCCACTATTTATTTCTAAATATGTGCTTTTCAGTCTGTATGTATCATTTTACTTAGGTTGTAAGGTGCAATATAAGAATTTGAAATATATGTAAAATTTGTTGAAATTTCTATTCAGTGTTATGGAGGTACCATCTCAACAGGGCTTCTATGCTCAGTTAAAAAACTAAAATTCTAAAAATGATTAATATAAGAATAATGATGACTTTAACTATGATGTCATGGGGTGTTAGATAAATCAGATATTAACTGGATCATATGTATTCATCATAAAGATTGGAAATATTTATATGATATCACCGGGGACTGTGATTTTAACTATGCTTTGATAATTTTGGATTGCTCACAGAAGTCATGGTATCAGATGTGCCAGGACCAAACTAATTTGATGTAGTATTCCACAAAAGTACAAACACCAGTTTATTTTATCTGTCAGGTTATTAGAGTGAGCGTTGTAAATGGAAATGCCTGTATTTTTTTTTAAACTGATAATTTCAAATATAACTTGGCTCTAGAGACAGTGAAGTTTGGCATGACCTGGGATTTTGTTCTATGTTTGGTGACCACCAAAATAATATATAGGATTTAAAATTGTGGTTTTATAAAGAATGGAGGGTCAACTAACAGACTTTGCCAATGTAGGCAATGCTATCACCTTTTCTGGATCTAGTTGAGATGCCACAGTGGTGGTGCTTCATCTGACCTTCTAGGTTTTGAAAGCCTTTCTGTTCTCTGGAAATTGTTGTTTGCTCTTTGCCTGTTCAGAGCCACCATTCTTCATCCATAGAAGGAGAAGCTGTGATTGCAAGGGACAAGTGAATCAGAAGGGAACTTGAGGAAATGATTCCATGAAGTTAGGATGAGTTAAGGGTGGGTCGGGGCCCTCCTGTCTACACTCAGATTAGCTACAGTGATGCCCACAGGGACTCTTACACTTGGCATATGAAGGAAAAGTGGGATCTTACGAAGGAGACTTGCAAAACTTCCATGACAGGGAAAGTTGAGATAATCTGGCAGGTCCATGGTCTGAGTAGACAGAACCATGTTCAACTCATCCCATAAAGAGGCAGTGCTGAGGAATCCAGTGAGTTACTGAAATGGGAAGAGGTGACTAAGGATTTAGACAGCAATTTAGGGAATCTGGAACTAGGTGGAAATTATCACTGCTGGGATTGCCAGGGTACCTGAGTGGACTCACATTGGTGGAGAAAGTCTGCCTAGGGGATGGTCTAAGAGAGCTGGTCTCCAGGACAGCCAGGAGCAGCACCAGCTTGGCCACCAGATCTGGCTTTCTTTCATTGCAAGCCATAAACTTTGGACCTACATTTTAATGTTTTTCCCCTCAATTTTTTAACTGTAAAATAATGATAATATTGGCCACTTTACAATTGTTTGAAGGGTAAGTCAACCGGTGGATGTTGACGGGGTTTTTTGAGTGCCTGTAAGATTTTAACCATTGATAGCTACCATTTTTATTGATTTGATCACGTGTTCTTTAAAATACAAGGAGATTTGATATAGGCAATTGAGAGAACAAATGTCCCAGGGTTGTTTTTTTTTAAATTATAACCCCCCCTTTCCTTGATTTTATGAAGTAGATGCACAAAATTAATACCTAAACCATCTTGCTCTTCCTTAGTTTAGGAATGTGAGTTCATTTAAATGGTCTAGATGTGCAGGCGAGGGTTCTAGCTATTTCTGATGGCAGTCATGACAGACAATATGTCAAATAGACATAGAGGCAGCAAAGGGCAGGTGGTCTTTATTATTTGTATGAATTTAGCATGATCTGGAATCTAGATTTAATCTTATAATCTCAGAAACTTGATTTCAACACATTAAGAGTATCTCTTAGGAATGAATCATGTTTGCTGACCTAGCAAGACTGAATGTATGTATGTGTGCATATATATATATATATATACACACACACCTGCTGTATACCCATTACATACACATATAGATTATGTACATATATACACATTTTTAAGACGAATTCTTGGAATCACACAGCTCAGTTCTTCCTGTAAACAAACATACCTGGGTACGCAGATTATACCAGAAAATTGTTTAGTGCGTGTGGAATCAGAACGCGATGCTGTGTAACATACATGTTTCATAGCATCAAACTAAGTACTTGAAGATCCAGCTCCATAACACGGATCATTTCTTCCCATGGAACTTTGGGTCTCACACAACCATAGGTTAGTTCCAGTCTCCATCCCTTTGCCACCTCAAACAGCACATTGATTGTGTAAGCTTCCTTCTCTTTCTTTCTTTCCCTCCCTCCCTCCCTCCCTCCCTTCCTTCCTCTCTTTCGCCTCCTCCTCCTTCTTTCTTTCCTTCTATCTTTGTTGCCCCAGTCTAGAGTGCTATGACTTCAGCCTAGTCACAGGAACTTCAGACTCCTGGGTTAAAGCAATCCTCCTGCTTCAGCCTCCCCAGTGGCTGGGACTACAGGCACTGGCCACTGTGCCTGGTTAATTTTTTCTATTCTTAGTGGAGGTAGGATCTTATTCTTGCTCAGTCAGGCCTTGAACTCCTGTGCTCAAGGGATCCACCTTCTTTAATCTCCTACGGTACTAGAATTATAGGCTGAACCACTGCAACTTGCCCAATTGTGTAGACTTTTATGTACATGACATCACCAAGTTGTTTCTATCTCGTAGTATCTGAGTCTTTGACTTTCTTTTCTACTGAACTTTGAAAAAATAGCCTGGCTCTTGCTGTCCCTAGTGTCTATGCTGCTGAGTTCCTGGTGATATACAGATACTAGCCAGGAGGGGTCGTGCACGACTATGCAGAGGAGAAAGGCAGACCTGGAGAAGACATAGCAAACACACTTGCTTACAGGAGGCTCTTCTCTTTCTCCTGACATGTTCTGATGATCGTTCAGTTTTCAGTTCACTGACGGATATTCTTAGATGCTGTGCCTTTACCCAGCTCCACACTGCAGTGATGAACTACCTTGGATTATAGTCCAGCGTGCATAAAATGTATTTTGAGATTGAGAAGTCAGGGAGAAATCAACTGGTTCAAATTCTGAGGTCTAAAAAGGCAAAAGAAAGGCCAAAGGAAGAGCCCCGGGTTCCAGAGCAGTGGTGGCCAGTGCAGGGATGACATTCTCTTTCCAGGCTAGAAGGTCTCCTCAGCTATACCCCTTTCCACTGCTAAGAAAGATGAGTGCAGAATCATTGAAAATGTTAAAAATTACATGATGGAAAATTTGATAATACACAATTCAATAAGTAAACCTATAAAAACGTATGAAGATATTCATTGCAATGAAATTATATTGTTTTCTTACTTAAAAAGACATTAATTTTTCTTTACAAACGATTTTAACCAATTTTGTCACCGAAAAAAATGATTGGAAAATATTTTATGGTCCAAGAAATTTGACCTGTCACAGAACGGTGTGAACACCAAGCTGATAGGAACAAGGTCCTCGCTGCCTTAGGGAGATGATGGCAGAGGAGGGAACAAGGACTGGAGGGACCAAGATGGAGAGATGGTAAAAATCAACTAAATTCATGAGAAATACTTTAGTTTTGGAAATGGAATCTGTATTTTTTGTGTAACACAAGTAAATTATTTAAGATAAAAAGTTTAAAACTACCAGAGTTGATAATTTTAATGCATTTTTAGAAAGGGGAATAATATTTCCCTTTCACAAATTTTTTCTAGTCAAACTAGCAATGCCTTTTAAGCAGAGTGTATTTCCCTGCAGCCAGCTGTCTCCTCTCAATTTTCTTTGCACTTGAAAATAGAAGGAGAAACATGTTCACTATCTACTGTACTCCTCAGCCCCCTGGCATTACCCAGGGATCTTACCATTGAGAAAGAAAAACACTCAGGATATTCCATTCTGGGGGACGGTGACCCTTCCAAGCTCTTTAGTAACAGATACCTCTTATTAGTGTTATACTTCAGTTCCTAATGGAGAGATTTTCTGCTATTTGCAGAAATAGAATGAGATATTTATGGACTCTTCCTCTTTTGAGTATATGTATTTCTTCTGTACTAGTTGTACAAAATGAAGTACATGCAACACACTAGAGATGTTTAACTTAAGGTATATACCTCAGAGTACCAAATTGGTGAGCTTGATTTAGGCATTGCCATTGAAGTGAGTGGAGTTGTTAAACGTATTGAAATTATTAGGATAGGATACTTTGCACTTATGTAGTAACTTTCATCTGAGATCAAAGTGTTTTAAGGATTTTCTGCCCAATTCCTAGCCTTCTCTCAAGTTCCATGCTTTTTCATTTCAAAGGCAAATGCAACAGTACACAATAGTACAGTGATTTTAATTCAGTGGTTTTAAAAGATTTCTATACATAGTAAATGCAATATATTATTAAGGTCAAATACTGTCATGGATTTAATGTTATTTTAATTATCCAGTACAATAATTTCCCTTATTTGATCAGAAATATAAATGCATTTGTATTAACCATTTTAAAACTTCCTATATTGATTTAGCTAACCAGAATTCCAATAAGAAAGAAAAAAAATGTCTATTTTTTCCTCAACAACTAAAGTTTAGTTTTACATTTTGCACTAAAAGAAAATAATATAATTTTTGAAGGCTTAGATTAAAAGGACTTTGATTATGTTTTCCACATGGAAATAAAAGATTAAAAAATTTAGGTAAGCATATATCATTTTTTTTAACTATTATATTTCCACTCTTAACCCAAAATATTCTCATTTCATCTTCAGCAAAAGTTCTCAAAGGGAAAATGTAAGGAGCAAAATTACATTTCTTTTCTCTTGAGGGATATTTTTTAAGAAATAAAAAACCTGAGAGCCACAGAACTAACAAAATTATCAATGTGTAGTAGGTCCCAAAGCTATAAATGGGACTTCCGTCCACCCAGCCCCTGACTTGGCTGAATTGATCTACACCATAGAGGGTTCAGGACAAGGCATGAGGGATAGAGAGAGAGACAAATGCTGTTTGGTCTAGGTGGGTGCTCAGGAGAGAAGCTGAGAGTGGGAGAGAAAATTTCCAGGATTAGCTCCCATCTGTGCAGAGAATATTGGAAGCACTGGCAAAGGAGAAGAGAGATTTTTAAGAAGTTTCCTGCACAGAAAGAATCCTCGTCTTGTTTCCTGGAGAGCCAGAGAAACATGTTTAGTTTGTTTCTCCTGACTTCTGGTTAATTGCTTATGTTTGAATATGGTACAGCTGGGATTGGACCCCGAGGAGTCCCAGATGTAATTACATTGTCGATATTTATTTTCTTTAGATTAGAAAGAGACCTTAAAGTTTACCTTGTTAAACCTTTTCATTTAGAGGTAAAGTAAGGAAAAGTCTGGAGAGGAAGTGCTGCCTGGGTTCGTGACCTCTGTGTCGACACTAACCCACTGCTTGTTTAGGAGTGACACGTCCCCGTGCTGATAGACCTTCCACAGAGTGTTGCGGTTATGACTTTAATTACATCACACATTGCAAGTAATTTTAGTACAGTTATATTAAGAAATTTAATTAAGGGATAATACTATATCACTCACATTTCACCATTAACTAATATGTGAATTTAAAAATGAAATTATTCCATGTCATGGCATTGCAAATGTCTTTCAGGTCACAGTGAACAAAGAAACGATGCCCCCCCCCATTATAAAATTAGCCTTTGCAGTCCATCTGAGCCAGAAACACATAAATTATCTCCTGTACTTTTCAAATACCTTACTGACGTAGCCTTTGTGTGTACAATGCTGTCTTTAGTTGAAACTTGTGGCTCAAAAGTTAAACACTTAGGGAACACCTGAGTTTGACTCTCGTAGATCTACCACCACTTCTCTCATTCCCTAACACGCGCGTCTGTTTGGCAATTTCTTGCGATGCCAATTACTGTTGGTCACTCCCCACACTGCCCCTCAGTCCAGGGCTGTGGGATTCAGCTGTGCAGATTAAGGACACTTGGTTGAGACGTGGACTGATTCTCTGGAGCAGGGTTACATCTAGATGTGGAACCAAGTCCTAATTTATAAAATATGTCTTGTAGGCTAGTGGAGGCCATGCCTTGATGAATTGATGAATCATAATATCACCTCCAATTCCAATACCATCAACAATTGACCAGCATCCATTCTTCACTTAAGTTGTCCTAAAAAAAGAAAAATCACATCATTTGAAAGAGGAACACTCGAGGGACTTGATAAAAAACAAACAAAGAAATGACGTGTATGCTCTGTCTCCATTTGGGTTCTGATGTGTCTGGGACCTCGGGGTTCTAGACTTCTTCATAGAATCTGCTTCTCTCGGAAACCTCTGACAAACATTGATCATTAAATATACAAAAATATGCTTTTCAAATTACAAACCTCCTTTGTATTTTGCCTAGGAAAATATTATCATCTTTCCATTTTTTAAAATGTTGCCTTTCATAAGAATTTGCAGACAATTTGAGGCTTATTTTTATTTTACTCATATTGAGAATAAACCAAGGGATTATAGAAAAAATAACCCACAGTGTTATTGGTTTTAACCAGAAATGTTTTCTATTTTTGAATTTGTATGCCATTATGTAATAACTATTAAGTATAACTCATGTTAATATTCATAAAGTGAATACACAGAATAGCTTGGTTTCTACTAGACTGTATTAGCCACTTACATTTATTCAACAAATATTTATTGATCCACTATGCTCACAGTAGAAATATCTACAAGCTCCTAGTTTTCATGCAATGAGTAACTTCAGGTCTAGGAGAAGCCATGTGTCTAGAGGATAGATAATGTGCTTCCCCCTAGACATCTATGTCCTAATCCCTGGAATCTAGGACTAGATTAGGTTATAAGACAAAGAGATGTTAGAGTAGCAGATTGCATTAAGAATGCCAATAGCTTGACTTTAACAGAGGGAGATCTTTTTGGATTATTTGGGAGGGTCCAGTGTAATCACTAGACTCTTTCAATGTGGACCAAACAGGCAGAAGAGGCAGCGTCAAGGTGAAGAAAGGCTCCAACAGCGTTGCCGGCTTTGAACAGCTGAGGGAGGCCACAAACCCAGGAATGGGGACAGCTTCTCATAACTGGAACAGACAAGGAAAAGATTCTCCTCCAGAGCCTCCAAAAAGGAACAGGGTCTGCCCTAACATTTGTTTGAACCCAGTGAGACCCTTTGAGACTTTTGACACCAAGAACCATGAGATAATAAAGTTGTGTTTAAAACCACAAAGAAAAGCCTACATTGCCTCAAACACGCTGCTAGTGAAAATGTGGATGCTGTGGCTGCCAGGGAGGTCTCACGAGGAAGTGAGGAACATAGGAAGGCGACATTTGTCTTAAAGATACCAAAATTGCCAGCAACAGGCTGTTGATAGAGAGATGAACCACAGGTTCTGCTGTCAGGGGCCCAGCAGAAAATGGGGAATATGTATTTAGAAGCTGTAGAAAAGGACATATGTGTTATGTTGTAGCAGAAAGCTTAGTAGAATGGTATTCTGTAGTGATGTGGAAAGCAAAAGTTTTAAGCAATTAACTAGAATACTTAACTACAAGAAATTCACTGCCACTTACAGTTTAAGGCATCTTTGGCTATGATTGGAAAAGCATTCCATAGAGAAAAAAATGGAGCCAGAGAACCTTTTGCTAATCCCCTAGAACGCTCACAAGGTCAGAATGTTTAGTCTCATTTAAAAGGATCTTTGAAATGGTTAAGAGTGTGACTCATAAATCTCTTCCATCAGTCATCTCAGCAGAAGCCAAAAATAGGTTGGGATTATCTAGCAAAGATCTTTGATGGAAACTTGGCTAATCGATTGGATCTCATGACATACACAGGAGATACACATGGTTCTTCAGAGTTTTTTATCAGCAGAAACACTGCTATCTTGACAGAGAAAGGGCAAAGGGAAAGAGGAGTGGTCACTGCCTTTACATTTGTACAGGCAAGGAACATGAAGCTGTAATTATTGGGCTGGAAACATGTGTTATGTTTCATGAAAAAGGAAGGTTGATTTGGAAGGCCCACAATCTCAGCCCAGGGCATGTGGACTTGACCCCAGAATAACCACAGATTACTCCAAGTCCTTGAAGACGAGTGAAATTTGTCAGCTGTATTTCAAAATTGCTTGGACATAGATAATTTTTTCCCCTTCTTTTCTTTGTTCTTCTACCATTTTTTTCCTTTTTGAGCAGAAAGGTCTATAAATGTTATGCTATGTCTTTCCCACCCTTGTGTTTTGGGAGCAGGTAACATGTTTCTTAGTTTATAGGTTTAAGGATAAAGATAAATTGTGCCTCAGAGTGGATCCTATTCAGAGCCTCCCCCTCCTTGATTGTGATGGTTGTGATGTGGGAACTTTGAGCTGATGGGATTTGGACTTTGAGTCGACGTTATAATGGGTTGAGACTTCTGCATAACTTGACATGGGTTGCATGCATTTTGTGTGTGGACAGATGTGAATCTTTGTGGGTCAGAGGTCAGACTCTCGTAGAAAGAAAAACCCACAAAGATGTCTGCATTCCTAAGTCTGGAATTAGTGACTATGTTATGTTACCTGGCAAAAGGAGATTAAGGTCATGGTGGATAGAATAAAGTTGCTAATAAGTTGACTTTAAGATAGGGAGATTATCCTGGCTTATCTGGGAAAGCCTAGTGCCATCACAAGGGTCCTTTGATGTAAAACAGAGAAGAACAAAAGTCAATGTCAAAATGATACAACATGAGAAAGACGTGAATGGTGGTTGTTGGCTTTGAAGATGGTAGGGCCCCTGAGTTAAGGAAGTGGTCAGCCTCTCACAGTGGAACAAAACAGGAGAAAGATTCTCCCCGCTCCAGCCTTAGTAAGGAACAGAGCTCTGCTAATACCTTGATTTTGACCCAGGGAGACACGTTTCAGGTTTGTCTCCAGCACTGTGTGATAAGAAATTTGTACTGTCTAAAGCCACTATGTTTGGGGAAGTTTGTTATAAGAGAAAAAGAAAATTAATATGTAACTAAAATTTTAACATACGTGTCAACATTTGAGAGGTGATACAGAAAGCAGCAAATGATGTAAAGATTCATACAGAGAGCATTATAATTTTTCTGGTCTACCAGAATCCATACTTTGAAAACGTCCTTGCTCCATATGAAGGGTACACAATCCTTTCATCTGGACTCTCCTACACATAAATTTAAAATATGTATCTGGATAGATGTTTATATGTGTCTTTTTATATCATTTGATTTTATGCAAAATAACTTGCTGTCCTTTCCAAAGATGTGCATGAGATGGTGGCATTTTTGTTTGTGGCAATAATAGCTATTTGTGGGACCTGGCAGTCTTTAAGCCTCTGCCTCTTCGCGGCGTCTCTGCCTGATGTCTGCTTCGGAAGAGCTGTGCTGTCTGTTCTTGCTGGCTCAGTTGGCGAGCTTCCTCCCAGTCCACAGCTATGCTGACTGGCTTGAAATTCGGCTCCAGTGTGTCCTGTGGCATTTTCCCTTTCCAGCTACTTTCAGATACCTCGCTTCACCGGACAACCCCGGGAATTGCAGAGTGATTCCCACATAGTATGACTGTTCACAACCAGCAGACCATGTATCCACGAAAGAACCAGAGGTGACTTTTTTAAGCAGGAGGATATATTAATCATAAACAGGTCGCTTCCATCCCATTCTCTACTGAACATAACCCAGATCACAAGGCTGTGCTATTCTCTGGGAACTTTTCTTCAGGAATCTGCGCTTCAAAGCCCCGAGAGGTTTCTGTAAGTGATTCAGAGAGAAACGCAGTTTAAGGGTAGGAGATGGAAATCTTTACTACCTCAGAGCATTCCCAGGCCTCCATTATGCTTGCTCATGCAGTCTGGAAGGAATGTGCATTTTCTTTAGAAGATTTGGCGGCAAAGAAGAATTTGTAGAATGGTCAGTGGCTTTGCTGATGAGGTAGAAAGGCACAGATGAGGGTTGCCATGGCGATAATAGGTAACGTCTGAAATAGAGGGTTTCCGTGGGCATAAAAATGAATCAGCCTCACAGCGATCTGCTGTTGTCAAGAATTGGTTCACAGGAAAGAAAATTATTCCCAGCTTTTTTTGCACGTGCACTTGACTCTCTTTTTTAGTCATTCTTTGGGTAATATTTGCATTTCAATTTTAAATTAAAAAATTATTTAAAAACAATACAACTATGCTATTTCTTTTTACAAACGCTCACATGTACATCATTTCATTTCTATCCATTTGGGGCTGCACAACTCTTTTCTTGACACCTCCTGGGCTGGTGTCTCCCTGGTCTCTGAAACTATATCATTTATCACTTTTTTTTTTTTTTTGGTATTCTGTTAGTCCTTTTTTCTTTTTTTAATTCTGCTTCACATGTTCTAGAAAAAACAATCCAGATATAATTTTCAGCTATGATATGTAATCATTTTATGAGTAAATATGATGTTTAATTTCCTCTTAAAATGGCAGCTCCACCATTTGTGATCCTTGCTCTAGACTTTCACAGTGTAGCCTGGATTGGAAATAGATCTGTTTTTCTAACAATAACTTACACATTCTAATCTGGATTGCAAAACAGTAAAGCCCAACCTTCTGTTAATTTAAGTTAAAATGGTTATAAGTGTGTGATTTTCTCATTATCTTACACATTTTATGTGTAGTTTGGATATAATATTCTTTTGTGCCTTATAGAATGTACCCACGTTCTAGAAAAGTTTCTTAATGGTTTTGGATAATTTTCACTCTGACCTGTATTTCCTGACCAGGAAAAAAAAATATTACTAATCATTTGAGGTCATAATTCACCATACACAGTCAAAAAAATAATTTATTTTGAGTTTTTGCTTTAAAATATCCTGGATGATGCTAAGGTCCTTTCAAAAATATTGACATGTCACGTCACTGGCCTGGTCTGTTCTTGGAGATCTTCAGTGTTTTGTCTTTGCATTAAACTCATTTGCTATGGTTCATCGTTTCATGTTATAGATATTTTTGTATATAACTGATATAATCTCTGTATAATACACACGATAGTTTCATTAATCATGGTTAAACATGGACTACAGTGTTAGACTGTCTGAGCTGAAATCCTGGCTTGCACACTTTCTTGCTATGTGACTTTGGGCAGCAGAAATTTACTTTATCTTACAGACTGTTAGAGTCCTCTTCAGATCAGCACCTGCCAGATACTATTACAGGTGTTTCTACCCAATGATACAGTTAAATTACTGACAGTACTTCCCACGTGATCATGAGATCAAACCTAAACCTCTGATTCATTATTTCATATGTTCATTCAACAGCAAGAGGTTATTGACCCCTAGTGGATTTAGACTCCACAGTAAATACTGAGATAGGAAATAGCTGAGAAGCAGCATCTGCTAGAGGATCTTGGAGTGTGTTTGAAAAAATAAATGTCCAAGTTTATATCCATGGTGAGTGTCATGGCATGTGCACAATGTCACACGCACCCACCGGAGGGATAGAGGACGCACAGCATGAGATGTGAGCTCTGCACCTCTGTGGCACTTCCCCACACAGCCCTCACTGCACCCTCGGGAGGGTGATAGGTGCTGTGCTCGCTCCGCCATCGCTCCATCTTGCTTTTAGGTAGCACGTTGTCATAAAATGTTCTTCCACTCCATGGACACCAATCTGCTGATAAATAAAGAAATTTGGTTTCCATCTTTAAATTCCCAGTGCCCCATCTGTGTTTAGCTACAGCTGATGCTTGATAAAATTGACTCAGATGAATACCTAAATGAGTCAGTGAAGGATTAAGTGAATGAACAAAGTCAGATCATTAAGGCAGGTGCAATGAGATGCTGGATATGAAAATCTTGGGCATGTGCTGTTGGTGTGCATCTTGCTGTCAAGACGATTTGGAAAGTAGGCGAGTGACTTTGAGAGGACAGGAGGTGAGATCAGACTGAAGTAATAATCTGATTCAGATAATGAAGGGCTGTGTAAGCCACGCCAATGATTCACACGTAATTTTAGGAGATGTGGGAAGTATACTAATATTTTTAAGTAGAATAGTAACATTTGAGGCCTTTATTGCAGGAACATGTTTTGTCAGAATGTAGATGATAAATTGAGTCGAGAGAAAATAAAAGCACAGAAAAATCAAACTGAAATAATACAGGTAAGAAATGGTTAGAACCAATGTTAGAGTAGTCGTGTCTGTGGGACCCTAACAACTAAATAAATTTGGATGAGAAGGAGAAGGAGGCATGACTGTGGTTCCCATCCTTCGTGATTTGCTGATTGGTTATCCCATACTTACGTTGGTGAATAAAATGACAAAAAATGTTAGGTTCAGTTTAGAGGTGTTGAAAGAGAAGTACCAATGAGATATCTCTGTGTGCACATGAGTAGTTTAGAGCTGAAGCCAAGAAGAGTGGACGGAGAAGGTTAAGAAGTGAGCTTATTAGAGAGCTAAGTACAAAACCTCCATAATCATGCCACACTCATATTAAAATAGAACATCCTGTGAATTTGAGCTGGTAATTTTGTCTGGATAGATTAGAATACAAAATAGTGTATTTTGGAATTTTAGACTTCATTCAGTCTTGGTCTCTTTTCTTACAGACCGTTTCAGCAGGTTACAAATAGTCATCAGATTTTCTTTGAGGACAAGTTGAAGCCAGAAGACACTTTATTTTTTAAGATAAGGGAAGAGTTTTTCTTTTGTCTCATTTGGAGACTGTCTATAAATAGACATGGTTTTTCCTGAATTATAGACGGAACTAGTTTCATGAGACTGGTTATGGAATAAAAAAGGAGTTTTTTGGTGTATTTCTGAAGAGGACAGGGTGGATATGAGCTATAATGAGCGTGAAATGATCAGGGCACTTGGTGAGATGTGGTTTAATTTTCTTCCTGTATAACTTTGGCATACTTCCTTTTAGGAATGACCTCATTTATTTTTACCTACTTTTCAAAATATCATAGCATTGCTATTTTTATCATGATTTCTTTCAAATCCTACAAGATTTGAAGAAATACATTTGGTCCAGATTTTTTATTTTAAAGGAAGGTAGCAATAATTATGTTTACTAATTCAACTGTTGTTTGATTCTGTCTGTTAGGATTTATACTAATTGCAATTACAGGCTACAACTCTGTAAAATAGCACTTTCATTTGCCATTGGCTATAAATTGGATAAGAAAAGAGAAATATTTTGGAAATTATTATGATACATTTTTCTTATGTATTTACAGTGTGACTTCTTTCTTATGAAAACCATTTGGTTGTATTGATTAGATAAAACACTCTCTCCTAAGTTTCCCTAGGAAATTGTACAGCAGAATAATTTGTGATATATGTAGTCATTCAAAATGAATTCAAATGAAATATAATTAAGCCGTGATTCCTGCTTTCTCAAAATCTCATTATAGGAAATTCATCTTAATGAACGTAATGAATTATTGAGTTCACATCATATGCTAAGCATTGTCCAAAGAACTTTGCGTGCATTATCTTATTTTGTTTTTGTAGCCTACCTATAAGGTATTATATTATTGCCATTGCTTTTTTGGGAAAAAAAAAACTAAACATGCTTAAATGATGTGCCCTCTAGGTTTATCTTCTTAGTAAAGCTGAGCTGCATATATTTTAAAGCATTGGCCCACTTCACTGTCAAAAAATAAATACCTATTTGCTTCCAGCTTAATGCCTCAAAAACACTGATTTTTCTCACTCTGTGATTATATTAGAGAGATTTCAGATGTTTTCAGTCATCCTAAAATTTATTTATTTTATGCTCTAACATCTTTCCTAAACATCAACATTTGTTCCTATATCATGATTTTAGCAAAAATTTCCCCTAGATTTTAAAATCTGAATTGCAGTATTCTTCCTTCATCATTGTTACCACGATCCTTATCATCATCATCATATTGGTCAACAACCTTCGTAGCCAATGTCAGTGATGATCATGTCACTCTATGGTTTATGCCTCATTTAAAATCCATGGTAATATTTGTCATCTATATTATAACGTATGTTTCTCATAGAAAAATGATTAATTCACTCTATGTTTTCAACTAGTGGAAAAAAGTGAATAAGTATTTAAATTCTGAAGGACTTTAGCCTTCCTCATTTTGAATATTTCCTCCTGCGGGTATTACTCTAAATTTCTGTGGACTTTTTAAAAAATAATTTTGAAATTATGCTACTCTTACAGAAAACTTAGGATTACACTGCAAATATCTTCCTTTCTTCCCAGGAAAATTTCCTGTATGCATTTTATCTAATAGTTTTACTAAGTGGAGAAATAGCATTAATCAGCTTTACCCTCTCTATGTGTAAAGTATATACGTATGTACTTATTTCAGAAGATTATGGGGGCACACAGGTTTTGGTTACATAGTTTGCTTTTGTATATTTTAAGTCAAAGTTAAAGTGTGCTCTTTACCCAGAAAGCGTGCGACTAGATACCTTGCGATGTACCCAAGAGGTGGGAAGTTGCCCATCCTTCTTTTCCCCTCCCCTACTTGAATTTTTGTTACATTTTTGCTTCCATATGAATGAAGTATCATGAGGATGGAAAAACAAACACCACATGTGCTCAATACTGAACAGGAACTAGTTGACCAGCTTTACCTTTCCCTTGAACTTTACAGAGAGTTGAGTGTCTTTTCTCTTAGCCGCAGTTCCTTGACCTTGAGTGTCAAAGTAGTACAACTTCTTAGTTTAGTTGGTGCTGACAGGTGGGAGCTCCTCTGAACACAGTGTACAAAATATGCAGATTTAGGGAGTAAGATGCACCCGTACTAAGCTACTTAGGGCACCATCTAACCATTAATGAAAATGAAATAGCTCTTCAGAGCTTATAGTTCTCATCTGCCAAGTGCTTGTTACAATAACTGCTTGATCTAATTTTGCAAGTATTAAATAAACTAATTTAAGTGTAACCTGCTGGAAAGGATCACTTACATTTTTTTCTCTCACCTTGGGCCTATTTATAGGCTGGTCTTAGAAATTATTTCATCTTGCCATATTAAACATGCAAATGTAGTATGAAAGTCATTGATCTATGACACAAATTTACTAAAGGTTTCTCAAGGATATGGCTTAAGTGATTGCTTCAAATAACACAAAGAAAATTTCCTAAATATTTTCTTTAGCTGAGCACAGAGGCTCATGTCTGAAATCCTACCACTCTGGGAGGCTGAGGCAGGTGAATTGCCTGAACTCACAGGTTGGAGACCAGACTGAGCCAAAACAAGACTTTGTCTCAAAAAAAAAAAAAAATTGCTGGGCATTGTGTCAGGTGCCTGTAGTCCCAAGTACTCAGGAGGCTGAGGCATGAGGATTGCTTGAGCCCAAGAGAGTTTGGAATTGCTGTGAGCTATGATGCCATGGAAGTCTACCAAGGGTGACCCAGTGAGGCTCTTGTCTCCAAATAAATAAATAAATCCTTTAATTATCTGCTTTCCCCTCATCTTCAAATATGCTTTTTCCCTCACCTACCTCAAACTCTTCTCAGTCTGACCATTATCCTGCATCCATCTCTTCTTAATCACCTCCTCTCCATCCCAAGGACCAAACCAACAACTAGAAGAAGAGCTGTTACCAAAACGGAATCCTGGCAATTGTTAAGTAACCAGTGACTCCTAGTCCTTAGGTTTAAACTGCTGTTAGAGGTGAGGAAAGGCTCTCTCCTTTGGACATCACTTTAGTAGAGTGCCTAAGACCGTGCCAGTTAGGGGGCACTCTGCAAAAGATCCTTTAGTTATTTGGTAGTCATCATTCACCTGTTTTACTTAATGTCTACTGAAATTCTTTTTAGTATACTAATGTGATCATATTTAGTGTCAATCATTCTACCCAAATCCCTGAAACATTGATCTTACCAGGAAATACGCCTTACTTTAAGGTTAGATTAATAAAAGTATTTAATCTATATTGTTGGTTCACTCTAAAAGCATAATTTCTAAGAACTTTTTCTTGTTCTTTCTTTTTTTTTTATCTCTGAGTTTCCTATTAGAGCAAATTCAAATTTCCTGTTGAATTACATGATGCATAATTTATAGAAAGTTTCTGTAGGCCACTAATGGACTTTCCAAGAGTTTTATAAACCATTCCCAATAATTGCTCCCCGATTGCTTATTTCATTGGAAGAGTGATCTTTGAAATATGAAATCCTCAAGTGGTCCACAGTGATTTGTTTTTGGGTATTGTTTGCCTGAGTTCAACCTCCATGTTACGGGTGGTAATGGTTTCTAGGTCTGTATCAAACAACTGTCTGCAGAGAGCAACTGGAAATTGCTACACTAAGAATTACTTCAGAGACACTCTGTTTTCCTCTAAAAATAGAAGGCAAACTAGGCCTAGCCAATAACAGAGAAGGAGGATTGTGTTTGGCCGAGGAACACCTCCCATTTCTGCATTTCTCCATCTTTGTTTGTAAGTACTAACCTCTGAAACATATCTGGTGTCTCAACCACGTAGATATTACTCTGAGCTAGTGACTCTTTGAATAGCCCTATAATCCAGTCCTTACTGATGAGGAATTTTACCTAATGAAGAATTTTATTCACTCTAGCTAGGGCAATCTGCATTTTAAATGATGAGTCACAAAGACTGAAAACCACGCTGATTTCAAAGGAATGAATCATGGAGGATATACTTCTAGGCCATGAGGCAAACTGTGGAGAGACAGAAACAACTTCTGACCTTGAAAACAGGGCAGTCTTCTCCACCTTGTAGAGTGCAGGTGTGAGTTAACTGAACGTCCAGTGGGTACTGGGAATGACAGACACAAAGCCTGCCCCTGTTTTCCAGGAGCAGGAGATAGACCAAAAAATATAAATCATGGTACATACAATGGCCAGGGCTAATTAAAGACAAAAAGCACTTACAATAACATTTCTCCAACATTCTTGAACATTTGAAGTCCAGAAAAAGTCTTTCCCCCTCTTTCTTGTCCTTTCCTGTGGAAAATTTGCTCTATTTACACTCTATACCTTGGGGAAGGGGAGTTCTGTCCCTTTTTGTGACAAAACCTAATGAAGTTGGAAATATGAAGACATTTGAAGAGTTTTAATGAAATGATAGAATGTTATCTTTCATCACCTTCAGGACCCATAGTCTGGTGGTCCCTGGGTGAAGAACTTGGCCAAGTGACTTTCGAAACCTTTCACCCAGTTAGGCCTCTGTTTGCAAGAGGGATGTAACTTGATGTCATTCAAGACTGTGTGCCTCTAATATTCTAAAATTGTAGCATCCCTCACTGTTCCATTAGCACTAGTTTTAGAAACACTAATCATTTGATTTTTGAAAACAAGATTATATTGTTTTCAATGTACTTCTGTTTTACTGATGAGTCATTTGAATTTTTGAGTAATTGAAAGGCTTGTGCACACCAACACTTTGAGGACTGAATATTCAAACTCACTTTTTATAACTCTAAACTCCACATAATAATTTCTTTTCACTCACATTGGGAGATAACAGGTTCAGATTCTTCATTTCATATGTTCAGTAGAACTTCCCCTTCATGTCCAGTTCTTATCAATAGCTGGGTCATAAGAAAACATTGATCATTTATTTTGTTTGCATTTCTTTGAAATTATAGTGAAAGAAGTTTACATTTGTTAAATGTCATGTGGGTGTGAATTTTTAGTGAAGCAGTAGGCAAGAAAGAATAGCAATAGGCAAAATCTGTTGAGATCTTTATGCCATATCCTCTTTAACTCTGGAAACAACCCTGGAAGTTTAAACATTATTAGGAATATAACAGGTTGTAAACTTTCCCGTTGTCTCAAAATTCTGGTGAAAACTTCGTGGTTCAGAAAAGTGTAGGTGTAAAATATAATCCCAACATTCTAAAGACAACTGTTAGCAATAATTTAATGACTGAGCTATAATTTAATATAATTTAGTGACTGAGCTTAGGATTCAAATCTTACCCCTAACTTTCCAACAGTAAATAGTAAACTGAAAATTTACAAAGTCCAAAAGTAGAATAATCTTTATTGTGATTATGAATTCTTTAAAAGATCCAGTCTAGAGATGATGGGTTCCTGCAGTAAATGGAGCTTTGGAACAACTAGCACCAAGGTGCAGTAGAGCAAAGCATGAGAGCTCCTGGGCATCCATTACTTGGATTATAAAAGCATTCAAGTAGGAGGACAGGTGCTTGCCTCCCAGTAGAAGAATTTCATGGGCTGGAGTGTGGATGCAGGAGCTTGGCCTGGCAGAAGAAATGTAAGGGGAGAATTAAGTCAAGTCTTCATTCCTACATCTTGGGATAGCAAGAATGTGTAAGTTCCCCATGGGCCAAATGCTCACTGATGAGACTGTCTTAAAATAACCTGCCCAACCAGGTGGCCTGAAAGGATATTAAGACCTAGTGGTGTTACTAGAGTCCTCTCAAGACATTAAAGTGACTAGGTCAGGAGGAAGTCCAGGGTGGTACAGAGTTGCATCCTCTGAGTCAGAACTATGGGGTAAATGCTTGCCGCTTGCAGGCCATTAAATTCCATTGAATCCATTAAATTCAAGAGTTAATTGCAAGTTTCTTCAGCTAAATACACAGATTTTGCTTCTTTGCTTTAACCTTTTCCCCAGGTAGAAATTTTCAAAGTATGAGCAGGATAGGAGAAGTAGGAGGAACACGGACAGAGCCGGCTCCCTTTCCCTCTCTACATCTCTGGTAGAGGAACCTGTCACAGGCAGTGCGGTGGGGGAGGAGAAGGTTTTAAATGTTTTAGTCAAATATGCAGCCGTTAGCTTTTAAACATCTTAAATATATGAAACTGAGTCTTAGTGATTATGACAGGATTTATTTTTATTATTTTTTATTAAATCATAGCTGTGTACATTAATGCAATCATGAGGTACAATGTGCTGGTTTTACATACAGTCCGAAATGCTTCCATCAAACTGGTTAACATAGCCTTCAGGGCATTTTCTTAGTTATTGTGTTAAGACATTTATATTCTACACGTAGTAAATTTCACATGTATCCTTGTAAGATGCACTGTAGGTGTGGTCCCACCAACTACTCTCCCTCCACCCATCCTCTCCCCTCCCCTTCCCTCCCCCTTTCCTTTTTCTTGGGCTATAATTGGGTTATACCTTTCCTAAGAAACCTATAAATTGGTTTCATAGTAAGACTGAGTACATTGGACACTTTTTCTTTTTTAAGAGTTGAAAAGCTATAGAATTCTGCCAAGCTCTTATTTAAGAGCAGGGAAAGGAAATTCTACATCCTCCAATGCCTATCGCTGGAAATAAAGTAAGATTATTCTTCTGTGAACTCCATCAATAAGTTCAGTAAATCAGTTGCATATGTAATACTATTCATCTGTCATAGAAAATAGACACTTAGAAAAGGTAAGAAACTTTGGTGACCAAAGGCAACCCCTTTGCAAATTATAGCAAAGAACAAACAAACAAACAAAAAGTGCAGCCTACTCCTAACTTCTATGCAGTCCTGCCTATGAAAATTAAAAGGATTTAAATTTAGTTGTAGATATCTTCACAGTAAAGAAGAACAAGATTTTTCCTCAATTTTTATTTTACTGACTAATGCAATGATTGTATGTTCTTGAACCCAGACCACTTGGTATTCTCTTCTTTATCTTACCACACTTTCTATGGAAATTCAATTTTGAATTCAGAGCTACTTACCAGAAATTCCCTAGATGTACTTGACACATTATATTTATGATCTGCAAACTTGAACTCATTAACTCTACATCCCCAAATGAGGTTCACATACTGAAAAATATCCACATGCTCTGGTCTTTTCCTGTGTTCTGTTTATCTCTGATCAATAGCACAATATTCACCAAGAAACTCAGGTCCACATTATATGAACTGTATTTGTCTCTTCTTTTTCTTTCTAATCTTCAGTGAATCACTGAATCCTGGTAAATCTACTCCCTGAAACTTCTCATGTGCTTTTTCTTTCTTCTTTTTTACTGACAACTTATTTGTTCTGGGCCTCAGCGTCTGTCACCTGGCCAAGTGTAATAGCTATCTACTCTCTTGCAAATACATTTTCCCATTGATCTAACTCAGGACTGTATGACACAAAAATCTAACTGTATCTGTCTCCTGATTAAAAACCACTCAGTAGCTTAGTGTACCATTCCTTATCACAGCGATCAAGGGCCCTAACAGCCTGACCCCTGCCCATTATATCCAGCCTTCCTCTACATCCTCCTGACGCTAGACCTCCATCATGCAAACTATTTGCAATGCACATATTTTGCACTTTTGCACATTTCTCTTGCCTAAAATGTCTTTCTCAATTCAGGCATTTATTAATGAAATAATTATCATTGTACACTCGTTCTGTGCACTGGACACTGGGAACACAACGACGATCTAGACAAATGTGAACCTTAGAATTAAAGACCTTAAACATCTAATTACAAATATTAAATAACATATTTAGATTGCTACTTATGATGACAATTGTGTAAGTAAGCAGGATAAAGAAAGAAGAAGAGAGTGTTATAAAGAGAATTTGACAAGGAAATCTGACCTAGTTTATGAGAGAAAAACCTAACTTTCCTGAAATAGACACTTTGAGATGAGGTTGCCAGTTCAATGGAAGTCGGCTATGAAGAGGGTGGATGGTGGGTCTTGGGCTGGCAGAGAAAGGAAGAACCTTCTAGACAGCAGAAAAGCCTCTGCCATAGTTCAAAGGTACAAGGCTGTAGGGTCCACTTAGGCACTAAAAGAAAGCAGTATTTGCCCTCCTATTAATCTAAAATTTAAAAAAAAGAAAGAAAAAGGAAGGAAATATGGCTATAGCAGTAAGTACTCAGGTCTACTGGAGGAATTCTCATTTATTCCTGTGAATTTTCCTTGCGTGCTGCCTTCCTCACCTTTCCCTGCCTGTTCTCCCTCCCCTGCTCCCAGCTCAGGTATGGAGCAGCCCTCTTCCCGAGCTCTCACTGTAACAGGCACACAGCTCATTGTCACTCTCTCCCATCTCCTTGTAACTCTTTGTTTACATGTTTTTTTCTCTCATTAAACTGTGAGCTTTCTAAGGAAGTAACTGTGAGTCACATTTCTGTTCCAAACATCAGCCATAGTGTTAACATATGGAAAAATATACTTCAAGTATTACGTCCTCTCACTGTTTATTTCCTGACCTACTGTTGTTTTTACTTGGGTGTCTAATTTGTCCCTCAAATTAAAAAAAAGTCAGTATTTCTTTGGGAGAAAGTTTTGTTTCTCCCTTCTTTTCATAATGGCACTGCCAACCTCTAGTCTACTGAGCCATAAGAGAGTTACACATCCTTCGCCCTCTCACTTGCCTCCCACGTTCTTCACAAATGCGTTTTAATCATTTCTTGAGTTTTGGCCTTACCATTCTACCTTAGTTCAGGCTTTTCTAGTTTCTTACCTGGGTTATTAGGATAGATTTTTCACTGTGCTCCAACTTCAGAATTGCTCCTCACACGTTATCCAAACACCTATTAAAGTGGACTTCCTAAAATTCACATCTAATCACGATACTGACCGAGATAGACTTCTTCAATGACTTCTCCTTGCAGGGGTCCCCAAACTTTTTAAACAGGGGGCCAGTTCACTGTCCCTCAGACGGTTGGAGGGCCAGACTGTGGGCCCCGGGATGAGTCAGCTGCTAAGCAGGACAGGCAATGGCGGCAAAAACACCCGGCGGGCCACATTAATGTCCTAGGCGGGCTGCATGTGGCCTGCGGGCTGTAGTTTGAGGACGCCTGCTCTAGAGTAAAATACCAACTCTTCAGCAGAATGTGCTAAGTGTTTCATGGTCTCCTCCTTGGCCATCATCTCTTCTCTGGGTGTCACTCTACCTAGAACCTTCATCTAAAGCTGTCCTGAAGCACGTGCCAATCTCCTGCTGCACCATGATTTCTGCCCCTGGAAATGCTAGTTCTTCCATCTTTCTAGAGAAAATTCCCTACAAATTCCCACTCAGCAGTATCTAAATTTTACCATAAAACTCAATTGAAGGTTTCTCCCTTCCAGCCTTCCCTCCCTCACCACCTTCCCATGTGAGGTATTTTTCTTACCCCTTTGTCAGGATCTTTTTCTCATAACATTAGTGGTAAATTCACCCTCTCACCAATATTTTTGAGTTCTTCAGACTAGAAATTTCACTTTGCTTTCCTATTGCCAGTACCTGGGAATTGTGACAGATTTAACATAGTTTTGTTTAACAGTGAAACAGTTAAAGCTGAAGGTAGTGTGCCAGTCCTGCACCCAGTGAGAAGGTCGGTGATGGCTTAAGGTCCAACAATATATACATGAGTGAATTAATTAACTATAAAATACAAATTTCCTATCACTCTAACATCATTATACTCTGTACAACAATGTTGTAAAATAGACTACAACAATAATTTTCACTACTTTTATATTAATTATAAAATAATTGATATTCTAATAGTTGAGTAACTTTTTAAAATACCACAATTTAAAAATGAAATTGGTGTTTGTGTCCAATAGCATTTTTCTATGTTTTATTTTTCTTTGGAAATTCCAATGAGAACCTCTTTACTTCCTTCACTAAAACTAACTTATCTAGTTCCTAAGCCTCTTCCTATTTAAATTAAAATCTCTTTTCCTTTCATTCTAAAATGTGACTAAGTTGTAAATTTGTCATAGTTATTTCTGTCATCTTATTACTGTAAGGACAGTCAATCTGTGCTATTTTTATCACTGTATGCATAGTTAAAACTTATTTTACAATATAATGATACATATATTATAGTACACTAATATAGTATTATGTGTACATAGAGTATTTTATTAAAATATTAAACAAAAATATTGTTAAAAGTTCCATCACCATGGCGCTAATTTTAGACAAAGGGACCCCCGAGATAATGAAGCAGGTAAGACAACCACGTCTCTCTTTAGATACTAAAACAAACATAAGCACCTAAACGAAAATATCCCTGTCTTTTGATAGTTTGGATAGAATTGGTTAGAATTCTGTATTCTCTATGGGCCTGCTAATTTTAACATAATGGTGTTATGGAAGTAGAAGTCATAAATGCGAAAATATTTCAAAAAAGAAAATTGACTTACTTGATGAGAGCTATAATATTTTGTGGCTTACGCTGAGATACCCATTTTGCCGCAGGGACATTCTGAGTCCTCCATTTTACATAGTTGTTTTTAAGATGAGGACCATTATTTACGATGGCCCCTACACAAACCCTTGTCTTTTTTAACAGTCAGAAGACTCGAGTATGGCTTATAGTCCATGCCATCCACGGGCCATGTCTTCTTGCTGACTCTCACCCCAGTCCTGAGAAGCTGAGATGATGGGACAGGAGCATGAGTGATTAGGGAGGCCTGTGAGTGGAGCCTGGGGTGTGGGGAGAGTCAGAAATGTGTCCTGCCTCAGGAAGGGAGAATGGACAATCACGGTGTCATAACTCATCTATTAAACCTGTTTTCCTTGAGAACTATTGTGTGACAGGTGCCATTCAACACAGGCAAACAGGAGAGAGAAAGGTGGAGGGAATAGCTTAGAGTGAAGGCAATGTTCATGTTCAGGAAGCCGCCGGAGGAAATGAGGGTCACGGTGGTGAAAACAGGTGATGCTGGAGAATTCAGCGGAGTCCAGCAATCTAGAGGTCAGAGACAGTCTCCTTGAAATATTAACATTCAGGTACAGATCTGAAGGAGGAGGTTTTAGCTGGGTAAAGAGCTTAAGTGTCAGAGATATCTATGACTCAAACAGCTCAACAATGAAAATGGCAAACTCATATTTTTGGAAAGCAATTTTATATAAATGCACCAAAATACAGGTGCTTCAGAGTTTCCTTTGTTGGATGTCAGCTTCCGATCTGCTGATGATCACAAAGAAGTTGAATAGTTTCTTTTGGATATATTGCCTTTAAGTTGAGTTTACAAAAGTAATAGATTTGTAGAGCTGTGTAGGGGCTTACAATCCAACTCCTTAATTTTTCCTCTATTTTTTATTTGAGTGCCCAAAATAGGAACAGCATTGTAGGAAGCACTTTCACAACATTCTAAGATGCCATAAATTTTGAAAATAACAGAATTAATTCAAGACCATATGATTAAGAGACAGTTTTTGCAGGGTATATACATATATATATATATATATATATACGTTCAGAAATTATGATTAGGATTAACTGCTGTATAAATCTGTACCATATTGTCTAACATAGACTATATTCATGTGAAAATAGAATTAAATACTATATATTTGGCATAAAGTGACAGGTACTTAATGATTATGAATTGATGAGGGAAAATAAAGTAGATTAAATTAATAAGAATTACTTTAATTAAACATTGTCCAGACTATTTAGGAATATTTTTAACTCTTCCTCATTTTATTTAAGTTTCAAACTACCTGAATTATAAATCACACATATTTTAAAAACAGAATAAAATATTATCACTTTTAGTAAATATATAGCAGTATTAGAAACAGTTTCTTATTACATGACCATATGGATAAAAATATGCACTTTAACCCCACCACTATAAAGTTTAATGTTAAAACTGAATTTTAAGAAACCATACTCCTGTCTCTCCATTACTAATAGCCTGTGTAAATGAGAGTGGCAGGAAGAATACATTAGGCCAGTCTGGTTGCACATCAGTCCTTGGATGATGCTAAGAAGCCAGAAAGTGTTGTGTAACAGGACTTATAAACATCAACAGCCAGATGTTACCCAGGAGCTCAAGAGATAGAGCTGTAAGATCTGCCTACTGCAGCGTATGAGTTAATAAAAGTGTAAAGAAGACTAGTTGGCTATTTCTTAATTTATTTGCAGTATAATTTAGAAGTGGCTCTTCCTGAAAGAAAAATGTAGGTAAATAAACTCAGAAGTGTATATGTTGCCAGAAAGAAATTCAACCCATATGAATGCAATGAAAATTACTCTAGTCTCAGACTTGAGATTTATTAGCTGTTGCAAACAAAAATGTTTTTCTAAAAATATATTTAATCATGCTAACAATTTTAGATTTTTTTGCAAAAGAATTGTTTATAAATTTTAGGAACAGAAATTTTATTTTACTTTCTATGAATTACAAAGCATTTTATGTGGCCTCCAAATTTAAAAATTAGGAAATTGAAGAGTAACAGAAATTGCCAATCTATAATTCGTCTACTGATTATTCATTTACACATTCATGTGCAAGGTAACAAATTAGAAAAACTCAGACCCTGCTCATATACTACACAGGGAGATAGCGCAATGAGAATATGTCATAAAAAGGCAAGCATATCATTTTAAGGAAGTATGGGACCTTTAGCTTAAACTAAACTACATTATGTAACAATTTCCATTTTTTTTTTTTTTTTTTTCAGTTTTTGGCCGGGGCTGGGTTTGAACCCGCTGCCTCTGGCATATGGGGCTGGCGCCCTACTCCTTTGAGCCACAGGCGCCGCCCTATGTAACAATTTCCAGACATAACGTCCAGGCTGATCTTGAAACTCCTTAAAGCACTACCTAGAAGGAAGCCATAAAGGGGCTTTCCAGGTTGTAAGACAGCAATGCAAAGACAGAAATATTACTGTTACTTTTCCACTAGAAAAATTGCAATTTTGGTTAAAATAAGGGCTATGCACAGAGATATAACAAACCATATGTTTAGAAAAGTTATCCAAGATGAATGCCAGTGTTTGGTACGTTAACACAATTGAGTGTAGCCTTGACACAGTGGAAACTGCCAAACATTTTACTTATTAAAAACTATATTTGAGACAGAGACAGACCACTGGATGGCAAGATAGAAAGTCAGGGGGAAGTGGGAGAGGGCGGGGCTGCTGATGAGTTGAGAAGCTGTGAGACAGGTCAGCGGAATTGCAGTGAGTATTAGCGGTAGGCTGTCCGTGAACAGAGAGAAGCAGCTTTCGAGTTATGTAGATGCTAAAATTTATAGCATATGCTGATGGTGGGAGAGGAAGAGAGACAATGAGTTACGTTGGGACAGGTTTCATTTGAGGTACCTTTGAGATATGTAAGTGAAGTAACCCCACATCTTTTATTATCTGACACACCAGACTGTGATTTTATGAAGAAATATATCATTTTAATTCATTACTGTGGCTTCACTTGTGGCATAGAATTTTACATTACAAGGGAGATGTGGTCTGTGGAAGCAGATGTCTTAGTCATGGGCACAGAGGTAGCAGGTGAAACCATGGGTATGGGAACCTCGGCTCTGCAGAGGAATATGAAGAGGAACAGAGACAGAACATCTGAGTAGGTGTCCTGGCAGAGGAATACAGAGGCTGTTGTTTGGGGATCCTAAAATAAATCCTGAAAAGCGTACCCAGCATGGCAAAATGAGCTTATGGTGATGGAATGAAAAGCCTGAATACGAGAAGAGGCATACTTAAGTCAAAGAGTGATTTGCAAAATAGAATACAATTACCAAGAAGATATTGCGATCAAAAGGAGTAATCAATAGTCCTACCAGGCACAACTTTCCTGCGTGGTAAAAATGGGATTCAGAGTGCAGAGAACAAAATGAGGAATAAATCTGAGAAAATGCAGCCTATCAGTGGAGAAAAATCTTCCAGAAACGTTGTCTGTGAAAGGATCATGTGATGGAAGGATTGAGAAAGAGTGGCTGGTGAATCTGGAGAGCAACACAGCATCACAGGGACTTCATAAAGTCCACCTTTTGTCACCTCATGATTCAAGATGCGGCTCTACTAGGAACCAGCCCCAAGACAGGTTTCCTTACGCTTTGCCTGCACCTGGGAAAATCCACCCCCTCACCACCCAGCCTCCCTCCAAACTGCAAGCTGCTCCCCTGAGAGTTCTGGCAGGCTTTTGTGTTACATGTGTTCATTGAGGAATTGGAAGCCAACCCTCAGTCCTTAGGATCTTTAGTTTGTTATTTATTTGTTGCGTGGACACACAGTCTAGATACCTCTGTTCTTTCAATGCTCAACACAGAAGGGACCACGGTGGTACTCTGAAAACACAAGTTGCCTTGCTGATGGCCCTCAAGTTCAGGCGTCCTGGCCAGCCGGTCTCTGGCGCCTGGGCTCTGTCCAGGGTCCTGAGCGTGTAGATGCAGATAGAGCATGAGGCTCGCAGGCCTGCACCGATAGAGCATGAGGCTGGCCCACGCGGCTGCTTCCCCAGCTCTGTGAAGGGATTAAATACACACTACTATGTGATGGTCAACCCTCAGGTCTTTTAATACTTTTTTATTGTAGCCACATATATAAATCTAGAGACTGAATTGAGGCAGCCTGCGATTAACACACTACGGTCTGCTCTAAATCATCTTCTCTTGAACCTGTATTTATAGAACCAAGAGTCTCTATCTCTTTCTCTATGGGGGGATGGAGGTAAAGTTTATTATTTTTCCCAGTGAATACACTGCACGTATATTCAGAATGGTTGCAGCCTACGTCGGTCATAAGTAGGGGAATGCTGATCTGTCTCAAAGCAGAATAAGACCTTCCTCACATATGGAACGTCAGCTATATGGCTATACTAACGTGACAGGAAAGTAAGGCAGGGTCAGCACTATGTTGTGTTGTCAGCTGAGAGAACCAGTGTGGACTCCAACTGTTTGAGAGGTCACCCAAAAAACGCTGTTTTATTATCTAGGGTTCTTATTTTTCCATATTCTTTCAGCCTACTTTTTGACAAGGGAGCAAATAGCTCAAATTCCAAAATTTAAACATGTATTAAGGTAAAGCAAACAGAGCTATTTCAACAGTTAAAATAGAATTAGTTATAAAAATATAGATTTAGATTCCAAAGTGTTTGAACACATATCAGGTGTGTCGGGGGGAAGGTGCTAGGATTCTGAAAATGCAACTGTAACAACAATGACAATAAAGATATAAATAGTATAATAATAATGTTTAGCAACTAGTTGGAATATCCTGGGCATTTTTGTTCCTTTAGCCTCTTATTAAAAAGTTGAGAACAACTAATTTATAGCTTTCCTATGAAAGCTATAGGAAATTTTAGCCCAGGAATATGGGGGAAGGGCGGGTGGAGGGAGAGTGATTGGTGGGATCATGCCTTATAGGTGGTTCATCCTATAAGGGTACATGTGAATCTCTCTAAATGTAAAATATAAATGCCTTAACACAATAACTAAGAACAAGACATGAAGGCTATGTTAACCAGTTGGATGAAAGTTTTTCAAATTGCATATAGGAACAGTACACTGTACCCTATGATAGTATTAATGTACACTGATATGGTTTAATTAAAAAAAAAAGAAAGAAAGAAAGAAAAAAGTTGAGAACACGTTTGTCAAGTTCCAATAAGAAAATCGCTACTGGGATTTTGGTTGGTCTATACATCAACTTGAGGAAAGCTAGCATGTTTAATATTTTGAGTCATATAGTTATGAACAAGATAAATGGTATGATTTTCCTCTCACCCAGATTTAAAGTCTTTCACTATTCAGTTCTATGTCTTTCTTCTGGGATCCTTTCTTTCTCCATAATGATTGTGTTTTTACACTTATAAATGAAAGTCATTTATTTTTGTCATTAAATTATCATTCCAGTTGTGGTCTAACCAGACAATTGTGGAATGCTCTTTCTTATAATGTTATTTGTCACTACAAGCAGGTCATGGATAATTTTGTTTCTTTTTTAACTACATTCTTAAAATTTTCTTTGGAAAACTTCTCCTGGAGATAAAATTCTTCCGTGTTTACTTGCTCTCTAAATGTCTTCATTTTCCTGTCATCCTTGATAAGTTGTGTTGCTGGCTGACAATTCTAGGTTGTCAGTTATTTTCTGCCAGCTCTTAGTAGACATTATTTGACTGTTTGGTTGGGTTTTGATTTCGCTATTGAAATATGTGCAATCACGCTGGCTGTCTTTTCCTTTAGTTGACAGGGCTTTCCTTTCTGTGCTGTCAAGATTTTATCCTCCTCTTCTGTGTTTGGCAGTTCCATTGCCATGTGTCTTTGTATGGATATCCTCCAGTTTATTGCCTTGTGGAATATACTATGCCTTCCAGAACTGGGGAAGAACTCTTAACCACTTCTTTAAAATTTGTGGCTATTCTTTCTTTGAATATTTCCAACTTTCAATTATATTCTTTAACAAATTTTTTGGAAAATTCTATGTTTAATCTATGTGTTTTTTATAGTTTCTTATTGTGTATTTATTTTGGATTTGAAGAGGAAGCACAGCCCATACATCTATAGAAGACATTCTGTATCTGACAAGTGCAAACTCTAGGACCAATTGTGTGTAGTTTTGGTTGTGTATAGGCTGGCTCTTACATATGGTGACATCTCTTCTCCTTTTTGAGAGCTTTTGCTTTGGTCTTTTCATCTGTTGCTGTTACGTAGAATAACATGAGGAAACTTGTCTGTCTCCAGAGATGGTTTTTCTGTTTTTTCTTTAAGTAGAAAATGATAACATCTTATCAAAAACACTTCAACATCCCTCAAATATTTTGGTGCAGAAAATATCCTTCATCCACGCTTCCATTTTCAGTTCTTCCTGAAATTCAAAATTCCCACGGAAATGTTGCTATAGGAATCCTGCATCATCAAAGTAGCCTTTCCTTTCTACCTGCCGAAATATTTAGGACAATTTCCTGCACATTTGTTTCTAAAAATGTTCTCCTGTGTTGGGCCTGGCTCCTTGCCCTGCTTTCCAGGTGTTTTTCTCCCAGCTACTGTAGGTCCCTCCAGCCCAGCCCCAGGGAGCTTGGTGCTCAGGTTATGGTTACGTGGTTGTTCGGGTCTGGAGGTTTTTGTACAGCAGGGAGATCAGGGCAGCCACTGTGAGTGTGATTGTAAAGGGATGACTGATGGGGAGGAGTGTGTGTGTGTTTGTGAGTGTTTGTGTGTGTTGATTCCCAGGATTCTTTGTCAGTCGTGTTATAAGAAGGCTTTATTGTTTTTTAAAATAATTATTTCACTGTGATTCTATTAAACATACACTAGATATAGAGAATAATGGAAATTTCAGCAGCACTGAGCGCTTTACAGATATTAGGAGGTTACCATTAAACAGAGAGCTTATAAATTTGAAAAAGAAACAGCAAGTTTTGCAGGATGGTTCTCTGGGTGGGCTCGGACAGACCCAGTTTTTCCCCTTCATCACTGTAGTTTTCAAGATTAACTGGAGAATGTGTTGGTATATAGCATCTTGAAGTGAGAGTGACTGGCCAGAGCAGTCTGGCCTTTGTTCAAGTCTCCTCCAAAAACTGGTTGTCATTTACGGCTTTAGCCCAGGACATCATGTTTTACTCAGGGTAGATGGCCCAGTACGGCCTGCTCGCCAGGGTTACTTGGCTGTGGTGAAAGAGTGGTTCTTGAAGATGAGATCTACTAATGCCACACAGCATCCTAAGACCTGGGGACCATGTGTCTTCCATCCTAGGCTTCTTTTGTTCCTTGATGCCTACCTGTGCGTAATAAACTCTCATTTGTAACTGATTTTCAAGAGTGCTCTTTCTCACCAGCGTGAGGAAGCTGGTAACCAGCACCCAGTGAATCTGCTTTACACAGAGATGCAGTCCACAGTTTGTAAGGCCTCGCATAATTTAAAGGAGTACAAAATCTTTATATTAAAACAATCAGAATTGAAGTCAAGAAAGAGATAAAAGGCAATGTGAAGACAAAGGATCATATAAAGAAAACAGAATCTAAGTCTAAAAATAATCAATGACTATAAATAGAGTAAATTCACCACTTTGAAAACAATGATAAGTGGATTACATTAAGGAAAATATCTGGTAACTTAGTTCTTTTTAAAAACACACTTAGAAATTAAAACATAATTTCAGGAAGACTGAAAATTAGGAAATATAGTCAGAGAGGTGTCAATTAAAAATAAGCTGCTATTAAGCAAAATTAATAACAAAACAATTAGAATTTGGAATAAAGATCGTTAATAAGGAAGTAACTACATAATGATGATAAGAAAATTTGGGGAGCACCACACTGTTTTATTTTTATTTTATTTGTTTGTTTGTTTGTTTATTGCTGTGTGATAAGACAACTTTCAAATAAGATAAGCCATTAGGTGTCAGCAGTGTACAAGGGTGCCAATAAAATTATGATAATACGTACTGATAGTAAACGACCAAGACAAGTCGTGTATTATTTCCTGTAATTGCACTTGTCAAATGTGACTTGAGTATGACAAATTACATATGATTTTTTACTTTGTTAAAATGAGCATACCTTTTTGACACTCTTTATTAAAACAGGTGTTCATTCTGAGGTTTATCTTATAAAGGGCTACAAGTGAATCTTTCTAAGAGTAGGATGTGAACGTTTTAAAGCAATGACTGAGAAAATGACATGAAGGCTGTGTTGACCAGTTTGATGGAAGTATTTCAGATTGCATGTGAAAACCCCACACTGTACCCCAGAAGTGCATTAATGTACATAGTTACCATTCAATAAAAAAACAAAAAAAAAAACAGGTGTTCAAGAAATTAGCAAACCACAAAAAATGTGGAGAATTTGTAACTTCCTTAGGTATGATTTTACACAAATAAAAGTAAGTCAGCATGGGAATGAGGTCAAAGGGACAACTTAATACTTTTACTCTGACAAATAAATTTACAACTGTGTGCACAATAATGAGAATACATATTATTTTCAAGAATACACAAAATATTTCCAGAATTTTACCATGTATGGCACACAATCTCAAGCCTTACTAAGTAATCTAGTGTTTTATATCACACTTAATTTTTTGAAAGAGGATCAATTAAATGATTATTAAAAACCCTGACTTTTGAAAACTTACAGTTTCAATTTTAAATATTACATTGTTACAAGAAAAACAAAACAAAACAAAATGACAGTATATTCATAAATCTTTGCTAATATTTTCATTATTAGAACACATGTTTGCTTGCACCCAATATTGCTGTTAGAACCTAAACAACTGTCAATAAATAAGCAAAAGTATTTAAGATTTAAGCATTATCACAAGAAGTTAGAAAAATAATAGACTAATATCCTTCAAAGGAAGAGAATGAAGAGAGTAAAGATGAAGCAGAAAATAATAAAATAAAGAAAAAAAATTAAGAAAGGGAAAACATGATTTTTTGAAAACAATTTATGAAAGTTTGACCAAGAAGTGAAAGGGTGTAAATAAATAATATTAATAAAATCAGAATATATTAGTACAGTTACATTAGAGCAAAAAGAATATTATGAACAATTTGTGCAACTGTAATGGAATAGTGTAATAAAATAAGGCAATATTTAGGGAAAAAATAAGTAAAATCACAAAAATTATTCCAAAAGAAACAGAAAATCTGCAACTGCGATTATTTGATACAGTAGGACTTGATACTGTGATGCAGAAAGCCCCGGGTGAGGCTTGAGACGCATCACAGCTTCACAGCCTGAGGGTCCCTTCTGATCTTAATCGTCCACAAAGTCCATTTCCTCATCTTTCTCAGGCCTCTCACTGGTCTTAGAATTGTAACATTATGTACAACTGTGACAGTTGACGTCTCCCTGTTTAGCATGGCTTTTCATGTCTCCTATGGCTGGACTCAAACATTCTTATAGAAGTTCTGGTAAAGTGCTCAAACCTTTTATAAGAATATTTGACAATTTTTTGTTTTAATATTCTAAAACCAAGAGGAATTTGTATGTTTAATCCCAAATCTCTTTTATCACAGTTGAACTTGCTTTTCTAATCTCCAGAAGTGAAACAAAGGTTAGGGACCTGTTCTCCTGGGATGATTTTCTTAGCAGTCAGAGATTACTTTCCCAGAACACATTCTGTTGTTTCGAGGGACCTCTAATTCATCTGTGTTAAATAGGCAGAGCCAGATAGTTCTAAATTCTCCTGGAGATCTTAATTCTAAGATGGAGGCTCACAAAAGTTTTACAAGAAGAGAAACATTTTGATAGTAGAATGACATGAAAAGGTGAAAATTGAAGTTACCTTGGTGTCAAATTTTAGAAAGACACTTCCATGCTTTGTAGCTTGGCAGTTAAGACCGTGGCCGTGTTGTAAGATTACCCACGTTCAAATTCCTGCTTTTCCATTTGCTTGTTGTGCAAGCTTCAGCAATTTTCTCAGTCACCTGAAGTATCACGTTATTCAACTTTAGAAACTGGGATGATGACCACCCTTTGGGGTAAGTATTATTTTGAGGATTAGTGAGATAATCAATATTAACATTGCTAGCATAGGGCATAGTGTATAGAAAAGGCTTACTGAATATTGCATGATTCTTCTGGAGATGATCCTTATACTTTTATCTATTTATATAAAGAAAAGAACATTAAGAGCAAACAGAATGGAGTGACAGGTACTCAGCTGCAGGAGATAGAACACAGGGGGCTAAGGAAAGGACAGGGTGTCTGCCAGGGGAAGCTGCTCCAGGATCAAAAGCTGAAAGAGATTCAGCCATGCTGCTTCTCAGGCAGCAGAAAGGCAGAAGAGAAATGAAGGGGTGGACCAGTAGGCCCTTGTGCCATTTATAATAAGGTTCTAAATAAGTCTGTTAGCTGTCTGTCTGTCTATCTATCTATCTATCTATCTTCTGTCTAAAGAGATTTATTATAAAGAATTGGCTCATACATATAGAGGCTGAGAAATCCCAAGATCTGCAATTGACAAGGTGGGGACCCAGGAGATGCAATGACATAGTTTCACTCTATAAACTGGCTGATTCAAGACCCAAGGAAAACCAAGTTTTCAGTTCCAGGTGAAAGGCAGGAGAAATCCCGTTTCCTGGCTCAGCAGTCAGGCGGGAGGACTTCCCTTTCGGTCATTCTGTTCCACTCAGGTCTTCATTTGGTTGGATGTCACTCACCCCCGTTACGTGGGGCAATCTGATTCACTGAGGGCACTAATTCAAGTGTTAATCTCATCTTCTCATCCAAACTGATCTCAGGAACACACTCAGGGTAAGATCTGGCCAGATATCCAAGCACCCTGAGCGCTTCAGTCATGGTAACGCATGGAATTAATCATCTTACCATCTTATGTTTTCAAAGCTGTGGCTTTGAACAAACAGCACCAATACTGGGAGATTGCATGTTCTGGGTGGAGGGTGACTGAGTTCTGTGCCTTTAGCTCAGTGGTTCTCAACCTTCCTAATGCCGTGACCCTTTTATACAGTTCCTCCTGTTGTGATGACCTTCAACCATATAAGTATTTTCATCACTACTTCATAACTATAATTTTGCTACTGTTGTGAATGGTAATGTAAATATCTGATGTGCAGGATGTATTTAGGCGACCCCTGTGAAAGGGTTGTTTAACCCCCAAAGGGGTGGTGACCCACAGGTTGAGAACCGCTGCGTTAGCTAAGGATAACAAAGAAGAAAGCAGACCTGCATATTCTGTTATTGATTTTGTTTTCCAATCTGACTGGTTTCCAACATGGGAGTCTCCTTGATTAATTGCTGTAAACTGGGTACATAATAATAAGTTGAAATGTTAGAAATCTGTGCTTAGGAATTTTAATCTGTGCATATTTATTGTTGGTCTTTACTTAAATATGAAATGTAAAATTAATTTATTATTTTCTCATTGTCTATATATAAATGAAATGAACATTAAAGGGTTATGTATGTGTCAAAAGGCCCTGCTCCATTTTTTGGAATAGCTTATAAATTTGATTTTTTTTACTTATGTAGCTTTAATGTAAAACATATACTTTATGTCTTTCTGGTATAAAAGCAAAACAGAAGCCATTTCCTCTTTCTAGTTAGTGCCAGATTAGTGCCATCTATAAGTATATCTGATTTTTCATTGCATGAATCTCTCACCAACAAAATAAATTTTGTAACAGAAATTGGTAATTACTGAATTTAAAAAAAACTGAGCTAAAAGAAATCAGTTTCTAGGATAAAATTTGAATTTAATAACATGGAATTAGAGCAATTTTTCATTTCAAATACAATTTAAAATTATTTTTATGCATTGAAATCTTTTTTCCTTGAGAATATTATAATTAGAAATTTCTCTACATTTAATTTTTTAATACTATTTTAAATAGTATTATACTATTTGATAGCATAAATAGCTTAATACTATTTAAATTTCACATATTTTACTATGTGAAAATCTTTGAGACAGCTGTCAAAAAGAAAATTCAGGAAATGGATTTTAAACACATAAATTAAAAAAGATGAAACTACCAACAGAGTAAAATTTTTTATGCTGTTAAGTATTTCAGATGAAAGTTTCTTAAATCCAGATTTCTCTTCCTATTTTGGTGTTGGCATTATTAAGATCAATTAGATGCCCATCGGGATAAAACTTAAGAACATTATGAGCGCTGTGAAGCTATCTTATTTTGAGATGCATTCAGTATCCATGTCCAATATTTTTGAAATCATAGCACTTTGAATTGATGAGCACTACTCATCACTTTGTAAAGTGTCAGCAATTACCCAGATCTTTAGCTCCTCATAATTTTCTGTAAAGGAAGGAACAGCAAGCGTATTAGGAGAAGTTTATTATCAATGTATATACTGTGTATGTCAGTGCAGTGAATTGTGCTTTCTTCGTGATCATAGTAAGTCGGGCCCCTAAGGCTTCTTTTCATTTTGAATTAGCTCTGTTTCTTTGGTTAAAAGCTGGCATAAGAGTCTTCACCAGTTTTATTCTTCTGCAGTTTTATTCTTAGTACAGCACAACCCACTCGTTAGATGTTTTCAGGCATGTTTGGGGTGCTGCCCTTAGCTGAGAAATGGCAGGAGGTACTGCTGTTTTCCAACTGTCTGTGGTTTTAACAAAGAATCTCGCATTTCCACCGTTGGTTTGATCTTCCATTTAAGGTCCCAGTTCACTGCCAGTGCTCTGGAATCCATCTTTGTCCCCCCGGTTTTATTTTGCTATTAGAATCAGTTGTAGGCTAGAGAGATTGGGGCCAAGAAAGGGGGGTGGAGAGAGGGCCCTGAATTGGAAAAGTTTTTCCTTAATTTTGATTAAAAATTATTACGCTGCTCACTATCCACACCTTACTGTATGACGTGCTCTTCGGAGAATCTCATGGGACACTTTAGGCTGCCTAGAAGTCTCCTTAGTACCATGTGTAGGTTCGCTGTGGGTATTTCCTGCCTTCTGGGTGACTTAGGCGAAAGTTCAGCAGTTATCCAGCGCCTGGCAGAGTGTCTGGCGCTGGATAACGCCGCTGACTATATTGAGTTCAATAAGATTCTCCTCACTCCTTCTAGAGCCACCATGCTTTCTGCAGGGCCTCTGGCCTCCAAGTCCTACCGAGCCTCAGAGCTCTTAGTGAAACTCTCTCTAAACGCAGCATCCATGTCCAGGAACTATGGTAGTTTTCACTGTTCCGCATTCTTATGAAATTTGACATTGTCAGCCTTACTCTTTTTCCTGTTCTGCTGGAGCTATTTTTAACATTTTGATTTAATTTTTAAAAACATTTTCTCTAGAAAAGAAATCTTACTAAGCTGCCCAGGTTGGACTGGAACTCCCAGCCTCAAATAATTCTCCCATCTCAGCCTCCCAAGGTGTTGGGATTACAGGCATGAACCACTGTGCCCGGCCTCTGCTGGCTTCTTAACGGGATCACATACAGCGATTTTAATTACACTATGTTGAATATTAATAAGATTAGATGGCCTATATTACATTTTGGGAAGCCTTAGGTTTCCTCTTGTGTGAAACACCTCTCCAGGACTCTGTGCCTGTCATAGATGGCGTCGTCTCTCTTTTTATGCAGGGATTTGTAGTAAGTCTGCACATCTTCTGGACATTGGAGATTTGAGGGTTCAATGTGTTGATAAGATCTTCTTGCAGTTTGTGGCTTATCTTTCTGTTCTCATTATAATTTCATTTGAGGATTAGAGGTTCCTAATTTGACTGTGGTGTAATGTATCTTTTACCTTTAATTTTGTGATTTAAGAAAACTTCCCTTGAAATAATGAAGACCTTCTTTTTGTTATTACCTAAATACTACCGTGTCTTACCTTTCAGCTTTTGACTTTTAGTGTGTGGTATGAAGCAGGGATTCAGTGTCGTTTTTATTACCTATGAATGCCAAACTGTATCGGCCTGAGTAGTTAAAAACTGGATCACCCACATACATGCTGCTCCAGAAAGCTGAGTTATTTTACCTATTAACCCATGGATTTTTTTTTTTCAAATAATGTTTTTTTTAATTCTTTTTTTTTATTAGATCATATTTGTGCACATTAATTCTATCATGGGATAACCCGTGGATTTAAAGATTATAAATTTCCCTGTAAATTCTGCTTTAGCGACATCAATAAATTTGTTTACATAGTATTTTTACAATAATTATGGCACAACACTTGTTTTATTAAATAATTAACTTTTTTAAGTTTTTGCTCTGATAAAAATCTGTTTTCATGATTTTAGACTTTGTTTCTCTTTGGATTATGGAAATATTTCCCTGACACAATGATAACCTGTGGTATCATTGTACCTATGGTGTTAGATGCATGTACTTTTACACAATTCGTATTTTTTGGAGAATTGAATCTTTTAGAGTTTTGACATAACTCAATTTGTAACTAATGCTCTTTTCCTTAAAGTTTTTTTTTTTTTTATTCCTATAATAACTGCTTCACCTTTGGGTTTGGGCTTGTATGATCATTCTTTTCCTGACACTTTTAACATTTCTGTTTGCTATGTTATAGATATCTCTTAAAAATAGCACAGTAATAGATTTGTTTTGCTCTTATTCTATCCTTTGGTCTTTGCTTTTTAATGATGCATTTCGTTCATTCATATGCATGTCTGGGTTTAGATCAACTGTGCTATTTTATACTTTGTATTTGTTTCTACATTTTTTAAAAAATTGCGCTTTCTTTTTTATGCCATTCACCTGCCTCTCTCTATTTTTGGAATTAAACTATTCCTTTTTTTTTTTAATCTTAGTGGTTGTTCAAAAGATTACAATATGCACATTTGTCTCCTAAAGCCTATTTTTATTGTTTCCTTGGAGAACTGAAGAAACTTAGAAATTTTATATCCCAAATTAGCTTTTCCTAATTTATGTGTTTGTTTGTTTGTTGGCTTGTTTTGCTTTACGATTATTGTTTGATAGTCAAGGCCCATGTGTGTTTGACCACATACTGCTTGTTCTTTATTCTTTCTGGCTTCTCAAATTGGGTACCTGGTATCACCTCCCTTCTGTTTGAACTACAGATTTCAGAGTTTCTCTTAGTGAAAGTAGACTTTTGGCAAATAATCCTTGTTTTCATTTGACTCAAACAATCCACGTTTTACCTTCATTCTTGAAAGAGTTTGATGCAGGTAATAAAGTCACTGTGGGAATTCATGTTCTTCACACATGTTGAATACATTATTCTAATATCTTCTAGAGTCCACTGAACTTAGGTATCAATCTAATTACTGCTCCACCAAGGAAACTACTCTGTAGCCCACAGAAGCTTTAAAGATTTTAGCTTTCTCAACAGGTTTGAAAACTCCCAGTAATTATCTCTTTAAATACTGTGTGCCCTCCATTTTCCTCTCTCTTTGTAGAAATCTGATAAGATCAGCATCTCTGCTCTGTCCTGCCTTTAACTTCCCTTATTTCATCCTCTATTATCACGCTGGGCCCCACAGTGGAGAATGTCTCCTGTGATCTGTTGAGTGTATTCTAAGCTGTTGTTAAATCTGTCTATTGGGTTCTTAATTTGAAGCATTGGTATTTTTCTTTTTAAGTCTATTAGGTCATTTTTTGAAAATATTGGGTTATTTTGGTACTTTCCTGTTCTTGCAGATATGTTTAATCTTGTTTGTAATTTCTTTGAACACTCTGAGGGTTGTTCTTTACAGTCTATGTATGGTACTTCTATTGTCTGAAATTCTCATGATTCATCTCTGCTTTATTTCACTGCAAAGGTTCCCTGGGGAGACAGCCCCACGTGAAGTGGCTGCTGAGACCTGGTTCAGTCTGTTCTCCTGTTATTGCTCTCACCCGTTACTTCTCCCTAAATGTAAAGTTTCCTGTGCCTAAGACAGATAGATGATAACAACAATGGGAATTAATTACAGCAGGAGGGATTTTCCTCCCATTAACTTCATGTGAACAATTTTTGATGTGAAGGTATATTACACAGTGTTAATTTCAAGGCCAATGTTTGCTTGGTTTCTTTTATAAAAGTTTAGATCCAGTTTATATTTATTTCTGTCGTTTTTGTCAACTTTAAATTTTTCTTGTGTTATTCAATGCCAATTAATGAGTATAAATTAATATACTCATTAATATTATTGGCATTTCTTTTTAGATATACATATTAAGCCCTGTCTTACTGTATGCCTGTGTATTTCATTTGCATTTAAATTTATAGGATTCAAAAATTATAGTCCAAGCTTTTACTATTGCCATGTGTGTGTGTATATATCCCTTTATATACATTTTGCTCATATTTTAAAAAGTAGTAGAGAGGAAATTAATTCAGTGACATTTTTTAGTCTATCTTTGAGTAGAGATTTCTTATAATAATGTTTGTAGGGCAGCGCCTGTGGCTCAGTGAGTACGGCTCTGGCCCTGTATACCTAGGGGTGGCAGGTTTGAACCCGGCCCCGGCCAAACTGCAATAAAAAAATAGCTGGGTGTTGTGGCAGGTGCCTGTAGTCCCAGGTACTTGGGAGGCTGAGGCAAGAGAAGCGCCTGAGCCCAGGAGTTAGAGGTTGCTGTGAGCTATGATGTCATGGCACTCTACCAAGGGTGATAAAGTGAGACTCTGTCTCTAAAAATAAATAAATAAAATATTGTTTGTAATACTTTAAGAAACTTAAAAACAAAGGTATTATTTGGAGGACTTGTTTCTTAGGATTTAGGATACCATGGCAACTGATATTCTACTTCTGAAACACAAAACAACTTCTTAAGTACACTGTACAGAAGACATCATCATTTGTAGGGTATGGAGGGTGTGGGTTTGGGGGTCTTAGGAATGGAACAGTCTCCTCTGTGCCCTTGACACTGGTAACTCCACCAACCTTTCTCATTCACAAATTCTTGATGTGCAAGTGAGGATTAAAGCAGACTTACTTGGAAGGGTGCTGTCAGGTTTATGGGGATTACTTAATGCCGTGTTGGCCTGACCTGGATGCACATACGTCAGACGCAATGCGCCTGTTAGGAAATCCGTCATGTGGGTAAACATGCTGGGCATCTAAACTCTTTTCTACAGATACTAATTCATGTGTTCCCATAACAATGCTGTGATAGGAAGGTCATTGTTAGTCCCGTTTTGTGACAAAGTCACAGTACCACGGAAAGGTTAGGTCACTAGTGAGGGACCCCCAGGCTGTAGCTGGAAGAACTGGAGTCTAAGGCAAGCCCTGAAAGACTGTGTTGACAGTAGGAATTGAGGGGAATAAAGTAATTTCAGGAAGAAGTTTAAGGGTGGAATCAATATGACTTGTTCTTTCTGAGGTAGGTACACAGGTAAGAGAAGCTGATGTGCTGCTGGGGTGTAAAGCGAGATGACTTTAGACTCATCAGTGACAGCGGCCAAAACTGTGGGAAAAACGGAGGCAGATAACAAGGCAATTTAGACCTGATGACTCTGACGTGGTAAATAAAAATTCGGGCAGAGATGACAGGCTGAACTAGCAGGAAACTTCTGCCTGTCTTGGAGGTTTGATAGGTTGTGCTGTGAACTTGAGAATGAAGCCGACCACGGTCAAATGCTGCCCCTCCACTCACTAAGTTTGTGACTTGGGTGAGGTCTTTATACTTGATTTTCTGTTTCATTTGGTGAGAATAACTGTGCATATTTCATGCCGTGTAGTGATTTCACTGCTTAGATGCCATATAAATTGTCCGCTGAAATTCAACTTACAGTGCTTCCTCCATAAAGATGCTCAGATTGGACTTACGATTACACTTTGAGGGCTACAGTGACCACAGGAGCACCAGTGCTCTCACCAGTGGATACTCAGGCCCGCTTCGTACAGATCCCCACATTTACCTGACACTGAAAGCCGAAATGAGAGAGCAGAGAGAAAGGTCCCCAAGAATCCACAAACACAATAAACAAAAGAACAACAACAACAAAGGAAAACTCAAGACCCCAATTCATGGATTTATTAACAAATTACTTCTTCATTTAGTTTATAAAATGTTTTAATCATTTCACTGGTACCCGTTTAACTCATTGAAGTTAATGAGATAAATGAAAAGTAGTTTGTGGTAAAAAAAAAAGGCTCCAGAGGAATGAATTTCAGGAAAGATAGAAAAAAGATTATTCTAACTAGCTGCGTGGGTGATGAAAGTTTCTTTCAGAAGGTGCCAGCAGGAGAGTGTCTAAGTTGAGGAAAATCTGTCCTTGGAAAATGGAACAGTGACTATGATAAAGAAGATGATTGGTAGAATAAGAACTCAGAGATGATCCACAGGTTTGATCCTGGGAGAAGGTGATGATGTCGTGGTGAGTGTGCTCAGAGTGAGAGACTCAGGTCTGGATGCCGGCAGGGACGTGCGCAGCAGCAAAGGACAGAGAGATTAAGGCAAGAAGAAGCCAGGTTGGGAGTCTGAAGCCTGAGGACAGTGACGTCTGAGACTGAGAAGGCCAGGGCAGATATGGAAAGGGAGGCAAGTGGCCGAGATTTTAAGAGTAACTGAAAGCTCTTGGTGTCTTTCTGATGAAAGGGAAGTGTGAGGAAGGAGTCACGTTTACTTCATGTTTGAAGTTTGCAGCTCAGGTTAATGATGGGTAAAAACGGCAAGTCTATGTACGGGAAGGAAGCTGAAGGCGCCCATCAGTCTCACTCTCTCAACAAGAGAGATCTGCTTTTCCTTCTAACATCACAGAACCTAAAAATTATGATATTGATTTTTATTGCTTTAGACCATTACTCTGAGAAAGCCTGGGATTATTTTCACACCTCTTAATGAAATCCCCTTTGATGCTTTTATACTTGAATGACAGAAAAATGAGCGAGGAACTGCAGATTTAACAAGTGCCTCGAAAAACCACTCTGTCTTAAGCTGGGATCTAGGGGCAAATGAATCACTTCAAAGTCCTTTTTTTTTTAATGCAATACCATTGTCAAAATAACTCAATTATTTTAAATGCCAGTGGAAATAGTATAGTATGGTTAAAAATTCAAAGACGTCCATTTCAGTCCATCCTTATGCTTGTATTTGGTGTAGGCTAGAAACATTCCTCATTCTTACAATCCTTGGGAGATGATAGATGCAGGTGCCAGAGGGACCCTGGCAGTCTGGTTGTGTCTGGACCCCAGGATATATCATTCTCACCCGTCTCCCAAGGTAGAGGCTACGCTTTCTAGAAATAGTTCTTTCTCAGGGGCAGGAGGAGGCTAATGAGTTCTAGTCTAAGGCCATCCGTCTCTGGTCCAAAACTAGCGACATGACTTGGGCATTTCCATTTGCAAGTGTACTGCCCGTTGAAGTACTCATTCCAGATACCCATTCAAACCTTCGGAATTACTGTACCAATTGGGAAAACAAGTACCAACGGATTAAAACAAAATACAAGCAATAGTGGAAGGCCTCTGAATTTTTTGACATTGATTTACTTCTTATATTTTTAAAAAGATTATTAAGATTACTTTATATTGGAGAAAGCAAATATATCCTGTAAGTTCTCAGATAGTGACTTGGTGACTGCCTGCAGCCAGGCAGACCTCTTGAATTATAAATTGTAATATTGGACCCAATATCTTTTTGAAATGATTCATTTTGTTCTGTGTAGATACCCAGTAATGGAATTGCAGGATCAAATGGAAGTGCCACTGTCAGTTCTTTGAGAATTCTCTTCTTTCCCTGGGCTGTCCTAGCTTGCAATCCCACCAGCAGTCTGCAGAGGTTCCTTTTATCTCACTTTGATGGCAGCATCTGTACATTCAGGGTTTTGTGATGTGGGATATCTCGCTGGAGTTAGGAGATATCTCAGGACAGGTTTAATTTGCATTTCCCCGATGATTAGGGACGGTGAGCAAGGGCTTCATACATATTTACATTAGCTCATTTTTACCATTACCTACAATTTGGGTATAATTTTTGAGCTAAATGAACATAAAAGAGCTTTTTACGCCTAGGATATGATGCTCTAGATTAAGGGAAATTACATACTCGGGTGTTGAGCCAGTATCTATCACTGTTCAGATATTTATAAACGTGCAGTACAAACTAGGTTATGAATTTTCAGCTGAGATTCTCCAACTAATCTCAGACATTTGAGGAAATAAAGCGAACTCCTCCTTAGCCCTGAAGTTCAGTATTTTTTTGGTGAAATAAAGTTCAATAGGTAGAATAGCTGATGACGCTACAGCAGTAGTATTAGATTTATAAATAATGGCTATAAAAGAGTAATCATGTTTCAGGTAATTTTTTGAATTAAGATGATTTTCATCCACGTGTCACCAAAAAGTTCAAAATATAAATTGTATCTACATTTAATTTACATTTGTAGATCATTTCTTACTATAGAAAATCTATAGTTCATCCAATAATCCATTGATATTTTCAAGTACTCTGCTTTGTTGCAAGCTCAGGTAATATTATTTTTCCCAGTCATTTAGAAGAGAGGCGATCGATGCCTTAGAAGGCGGAATTCTGTCAATAAGTGTCATTAGATGCTGGCAGGCTCAGCACAGGCAATCTTTCCGGTGAATCGTTCTTAAAGAAGTTGGGTATCTGACCTACGTTTTAAATGCATTTTTGGGTTTTGTGTTTAGGTCTGTTTTGTCTAACATTATACCATTGTACAAAGATTTTTCTTTTCTTTATTGCTTGCCTGGCATATAATTTTGGCCTTTCTAATTTCAACCTTTCAGTACAAAAATGCATCATGTGTGTGGCTTTTAAAAGAAGTGGGAGGCTGGATTTTGTGGGTCTGAAAATCAAAACAATGGCTAGAACTCAAGTACTCTGACCTGGGTAAAGGGAAAAGAGTTGATATGACAACTTTAGCCCCTGGCAGAAGTTCATGCTATTTAAATCATCCCGTGGTCTCTCTAGGTTTGATCAAGAGAAGCCTCACGTGTCCTTCCAGCCAATCTGCTGGTGACCGCAGCCCTGGGCATTTTGCATTTTCTCTTTGCTTCCATTCCCAGGGTGGCTGCATTTACGCACCTGGGCTGCTGCCGCCTGGCGTAAGACTCTGTGCCATTGCCAAGGGCACCGACAGAGTACACTCCCAAAGTTGTCGAGTAGAGCTGCTCTAACTCTGTTTAGACGGGGCGAAAGCTGAGCAGATAAGCTGGAAGCAAAAGGCCCTTGTCCTGAGGTTACATTTGCACGACGTGTACAGCTTCAGACTTCCTGTATTTTACGGTACCATGTGAGGCTTTTTCCTGATGCTCGTATTTATGTCTTTCAAAAAATGGAGACAGCACAACATTTTTTATAGAGTATTTTGTCCCTTGATTTGCTATGTGGTAACTAATTTGGAAGAGGACAATATCAGTGAGCATAATGCCATCTGCTATCCCCTGCCCCCATCCTGTGGTGCCCCCTCCATTTCCAACTCAGAATGGGACATTCTCCTCCCCTCCCCCTCTGTGCCACATTGGCCAGTCTGAGTCCCAGAGCAGTGAGTTGTTCCGAGACTCCCAGGTGGCTCTCATGACAAGTTACTTCTTGCTCTCCCGTTTTGGGGCATAAAGACCCAGCCCTCTCCTACCTGCAGTAACGTTGGCTCCTACTCTTCTGTGGATTCTGAACCCCGTTTATGCACATCGATAATAGAAAGGGAGAGGAGGAAAGGTGTGAATGAAGGCGTGATTGAGAGGAAAAGGACCACAGAGGTATGTTAGTCACTACGTATGTTGGCATCACGGCTTTGACAGGAAGAAGCATCCTATTAAACTAGTTCTAGTGAAAAAAACGGTTCATAGATGGACTTATTTATTCTGAGTTCCATGTCATTTGGATGTGCTCTCCGGATGAGTGAAGGGGGGCATTCTGAAGGAATTAGGGGGTAGGGGAATTGCTAACAACAAATTAAGAATTTCCCTGGTTGCCTTTGGACAGAAAAATAAATTATTCTATAATAGCTTATTCAAATATACAAACATGAGGTCTGGAAAATCCAGGATAATTTTTGTCTTGTTTTGTTCTGTTTGTTTATCATTCCGATTCTGCCCCTTTCGTTCTTATTATGAGTTTTGTTTTATTTCCTTCCCTCTCTCTGCATTTTATTATTATTATGTATAGTAAATATGTATTTTCTCCACAGAGCAACACTATTGCATTATGAATAGCTATCAACAGTGAGCATTAGAAAAGCCTATTTAATACGAATACACAAACAAAATCCAGCTTGGATGTATTTACATTGTAAGAAAGTTATGTTTTCTCAATTTATTTAAAAATGTGAATAAAAACACACGAGGAGACTTTATATACTACAATTAAATGGATATAACAAGCAAAGCAAGCCTTACTAGCCATACATACATTAAATACTATCTTAAAGGAATTGAAATTTTTTTCCTGTAAAAGTTTTATTTTTTATATATAAGTAAATTTTATGTTAAGCTGGAAAGAAGAAGTCTTGCTATATAAATTCCATGCCCACATTAAAAGTATTAGGAAGTCAAACTCAAAATAAGAAGCCATAATTGACAACCCCACACTTAGAAAAAACAGCGCATCTTCAAAGAGGTTTAAAACATTGTGTTATGAATTTAATACTGGAGTGATGCTACTTCTAGACAAGGGTGAAATAAATCAGATTATTAAAATAATATGACTATGTACACTATTTTAGTACAGTGCTGTCAATTTTTTTCTAATTAATTTTTTTAAATAGCATTTTAAATTCAGTCAAATTATTTAAAAATGTATTATACAAATAGCATGATTTTCCATCTTGAGGATGGAGCAAAGGGCATTGATTATGAGGACTGCAGACAGGCAAAGAAAGATGGACCCAAAAATATAGCCGTTGAAATGCAGTTCGTTTCAATGCAAGGATTGTTTCAATGAAGATACGTCCACAGATGTGACAGGGGTGTCATGTCTAAGAAATTCCATCTGGAGATTGAATGAGCACAGGGAAGGGTGAATCAACAGCGAGAAACGATGAGTTCTTTGTTGTCACTAGAAAAGGGACTTGAGCCAATTTATTACCTGAGAGGGTGTAGATAACAGCAGGTTGAACGCAGGTGCAAGAGAAGACGCCTTATGTGCTGACTCCTGTGCCTCAGAGTGATTGGGGAATTCTGAGGACAAGTTAGGATGAGGTTGAGAGAAAGGAATTTTGGGGACAGATGGTAGTAGGAAAGAATGAGAGTAGATCCAGGTAAGTTTACAGATTGGGAGTGGAAAACTAAGTAACTTCTCTACCCATGCTGTCTGATTGTCTTTTGAAATTAAAGAACTAAATGTTTCTCTTGATTATTTCCTATTTCACTTCAAGTATCCAGTCCATCAGGAATGTGTACTGCAGAGTTTGCAAATTTGACCAAATTGGCTTTGGACGCAGAGATAATCCTCTGCTCGGAAAAACCAACCACAGGATCATGGGGTTTTAGGGTTGAAAAGAGCATTACAGGAAATTTAGTCGAACACCCTACCCCAGACATGCACAGTGCTGGTCCCCTACAGCAGCTCCTAGCACATCTAATCCTCAGCTTCCAACACACAGTTCTAATTAATTCCTTTGTAGCGCAGATGAAAAATACCAAGTTTCTTGTATGTATCCTGATTTTTGTAGTTTATTTTTGATATATTTTAAACGTATTTGTATTTTTAAATTATAACTTCAATATCAGCCTTAAACGTATTTGTCCATGCCAGAAAAGTGTATTTTATCTGTTTTAAGTATAAAGTTATTTCAAGTCATCTTACTGCAAATTCAAGGGAGTGAGAACAGTGCAATGGGGCACCCAGGATGCTGAGCAGACAAGAGGACGTCTGAGCATTTGAAGATCTGTAACCAAAAATCACGTATGGGGTTGAACTATGTAAAAGCAATTCATTATATTTAGAAAATGACGGTGTGTAAACCAGGAGCTCGATTGCCTAATTCTGATATCAAGTCCTGCCATGTACCAAGTATTCATTCTTAGGCAGTTTGCTTAAAGAACCTTTGCACCTGTTTCCCTTACCACTAAAACAGGCCTAATATTCTTATTCACCTCACACTACAATGTTAAAGAATAAAGAATTTACTATATTTAAAGTAATTATAACAATATCTGGGACATATCGATTATTACAGTAGTAATAGCTATTTTCATGAATTTAGTTAAATTAACATCTAAATTAAAACAAAAAAATAAACCTTTTTTTAGTTTCATAGATATATTTCAAACGTTCATCTTTACTATTCAATTGCACAGCATATCTGAGAAGAATTTACCTAAGAAAATTTTGATTCATTTGTAATTTAGTTTGTATTTTAGAAAAATTCTAGAAGATTATCAATATAAACAATCGTGGAAAACTTAAAATATATAAATTTATTCTAAGGTATGCATTAACTTTTGTTGTGTAAATACTAATTTCTATGAAAATATTGGATTTATTTTTTTCTAATTAAGGAAAGCTTTACAATTACATAGCAGAGTTATTTCATAATATTTTTAAGAATATTATGAACAACATTGACCACAGATTTGGCATTTCCACATTTTCCTTGTGATTTATTTGACAAAAACGTAACAAATTCAAGGCCAGAAACAATAACAAATAGTAGGGAATGTGATGATCAGGCAAATTAGTAAATAAAGATTTCATATAATGTTGTTTTCCATATCTACATGGAACAGTGGGGCCAATAGGGAAGAGTCTCATAATCCAGGATGTTTGAGATTGTGAAAAAATGGGGAGATAAGTGTTGATTTTCTCTAAGAACATCCTGTTAGGTAGTCGACAGGTGCATTTCGAACATGTCAAAGTATCATGGTTGGTTTTACAATCAGGAGGTTAGTAGACTTGGCTCCATCACCTGGTCACCAGCAGTTGTGTTCAAGGAGGGGCCCTGTGTTCTGGGATATGATGGAATACTCAGTTGCAGAAGCCTAACCCAGCCGCATTCTCATTTTAGTTAGGGAAGTTAAGTCCCAGAATGATGTAATGATGTGTGTAAACTTCCACAGACACCGCTGAAGCTATTTAGGTCCTAGATCAAAACAAATGATGCTTTTCTAAAATGCTAACCCCAGTTTTTTTTTTCTTTTATACAATGAAAATGCCTCTGTTAGATTCAGTTATAGTCTAATCGGTTTCACGGCAGGTCTTAGAAAGTTCATGTACGACATGGCTAGTAGGATGGAAACACCTTTACATTATGAAACAAAAGCATTGCACAAGCCTGAATTATTAAATTATAACTTAGAGTTCTGTTGGAAGAAGGTACCCACGATACAAAGATTGGGTTGGTTAGGGAGAAGTTCAGAAACTTTTGATCTCAAAACTGCATTCCTGTTTTTGACAACTTCAAAGTGCTTTGGCTGTTTGTTATTCAATATTTATGGTATTAGCCATTTCAACTGAAAGCATTTTGAATAACTATTAAGTCATGCAAAATTTATACCAATAAACCATTTATGTGTTAAAATAAATAGCATATTTTATTAAAACATTAATGGACATGGTATTAATGAAAACATATTGAATAGTAATGAAAGAATGATATTATCTTACATTTTTGCAAACCTGATGTCTGCTTTATTAGAAGACAGATGGCTTCTCACATCTGTGCACTAACTCTGTGATGCTGTGTTGCCTTGGTGGAGGTAGGGAGGAGCATTTGGTCCCTCAGAGATACACAGTTGGAAAAGAGAAGTCTATTCTAATAACCTTCTCAGATAACAGTGGCTATTCGTTTATACTACACCAAACCTCGACTAGTGTTAAGTTCTTAAAGGGAGCGTCAAAGTGCATCAGGGAATTTTTTTATTCTGTTACATTAATACTGATCATTATACTTTCCTTTTTTTTTTTTTTTTTTTTATAGTCTCACTATGTCGCCCTGGGTAGAGTGCCGTGGCGTCACAGTGCACAGCAACCAAAAAATAGCTGGGCATTGTGGCGGGTG
>NW_003852422.1:5757210-5805237 GCF_000181295.1 Otolemur garnettii
GTTGCAGCCATTATTGTTGTTTGGCGGGCCCAGGCTGGATTCGAACCCGCCACCTTAGGTGTATGTGGCTGGCGCCTTAGCTGCTTGAGCCACAGTCACCAAGCCTATACTTTCCTTTTCAAATGGCTCTTTTATGAACACGTGATTGTTTAACATTATGAACTATTCATTTGGCATTATTGAATTACTATTATGAAGAACTTCCAAATGTTGACACATTTCTTCATACAATATAAAAACCCACCTATATTCCTATCAGTGCCAACCTCATTTGAAAATTCTCCTAAGTATTGGGAAGTTGTCAACTGCACAGTGGCAAATATCTTTCTTTTCCTTGAATTTGGAATTTTATCGTTGGCAACAAATATTATCAGTTGTTTTTCTTAGGAATCAACAGATCTATTTGGTTCATTTTTCAAGAAAATGTCTGCCAAATATCTGTATCTGAATAGCTATATAGATCTTTCAAAGAAAAAGAATGCTCCGTGATAGAAGTGGCTACTTCAGCTCCCAATTGGCTTCAATGGAAGCTGAATCGGTTTTCAATGGAAAAGCCGAGATGCTTTCTCTTCAGAGGACCCTCTTACTGGTCGTTCTGTAGCAAAAGTACTTTATCCACATTTAATGTTTCATCACGCAGGATGACTAAGGCATTTACTCAAGATTTTAGATTTAAAAAAAATATTCTTTACTGCTTCATCTAGTTAAATGATGTAAAGTAAAATTCCTTTTTTTTCTTGCCTTGCAAATACATAGGAAAGAATTCTTCAGTAAATTTTAGCTACTTGGCACTACCCTGGTTCATCTCTAAGACATCAGCAATTTTACACACCACTGCTTTTTCATCATCAGTGCAATCTAGTATGAGCTATAGATTGAAAAATTCCTCAAAAACATGAATATTCCAACACTAATTGCATTTGTTGGCAAGCATGCACATAAAAGATGGTAGCTGGTGATAGGCCTGTGTTAGCGCTGAACCGGTTTAATTTTTTTTTTTAAACCCACTCATGTCTGCACATTTGTCCATTACATAGATAAAATAAAGGTTTTAAAGACAAGGTGGTAATGCTTTCTTTTTGTATTAAGAACCATGAAGAGAGAAAAGAAAACAGGAGATGTTGTTTGAGAGAGAATTGTCAAGGAATGCCTTTCAGAGGACATAATATTTGAGCCAACCACTGCAGAATGAGAAAGAGCCAGGCATGTGAATCCTGTGTGCAGAGGCACTGCAGCCAGATGAAGGAGCATGTTCAAAGGGCCGAGGGTGGGAACGGCCTTGAGTGTTGGTGTGATCACAGAGAAAAGAGTAAGGGCCAGCAGCATGGAGCCAGGGGGTCAGGGGCAGGACACAGTGGGTGTTATAAAACATTATTCTAAAGGAACTGCAGAGCCAAGTGAGTGCCATGATCTAATTTACATTTTTAAAAGTTTATTTAAGTTGCTTAGTGGGGAATGCATTTAAAGAAAGATCTAGAGGAAAAGACCAGTTATTAAATACCACTTTCTTGTGCAACTGCATAATAATTCACGTCACTATCTACGAACCACTGAGGGCGGTCAGTCTGTCTTACCACATTAGACTCATTTCAGATTGTTTCAGAAACAGCATTTTGTTGTTTGTTTGTTTTTGCTAATCATGTGGGCCATCTATAATTGTGCTCTTACTAGAGGCTAGTATAAATGGATTTTCAAAAACAATTTTTTTCTAAAGTTTTGTTTTTAAACCATCAGTACTATCACTAATAACACAAAGACAAAAATAAATTTTCAATTCCCAGAACTGACATTTCTCTCAGCATTGTCTGGCATGGGTTATAAAAATGACAAATGTTAGCCTTCAAACAAGAAAACAGAATATCAACTACATTTCCACAAAAATCATGGGAACAGCCATGGAAGAAGGCTGAAACATTCTATTCAAAAAGGAGATAATAAGTGTTACAATGAACAGAAGTAAGCATTATTCTTACAGCAAAAATCGTGCAGTGAATAACAAAGAAAATGTAGATAACTGGTATTGTCAAACTTGATATAAAATGTGGATCGATCCAGGTAAGATGTGCATGTGTCCCTTCAATGCCAATGACACGGCTTAATGGTGACAACCAATTTAGTGGTTCTATAAAAACCTAGCTGTACACATACGTGTTAAAAATATATTTATTGAACGAATGACTCTGTATTCATTGATTCAGACAAAGGAAAAAATTCCTGCTAGGATTTATCTTGGTCTAAATTATCTATGACGTCATCATTTCTGTATCCTTCATGGAAATTGCTTATAGCTTTTTACTTTCTTTGTTTTTCTAAAAACATTTTTAAAAACTCTTTTCAAAACAGCTATGTAAATGAATTTGCATCTTGATTCAAAATTTATTAGCAATTTCTGAGAGTGTCCTATAACAAAATGAGTCTCATCTGATATAGTCACATCGTAGCATGGCTGATTAAGGCCTCAGTGTTTCAGCAAATCAGTTCACACCCCTATTTGAGAAAACAACAGACATAAAAACAACAAAATAATCTCTCATGAAAATGACTAAACTTGGGGCAGTGCCTATGGCCTAGTGGGTAGGACGCCAGCCCCATGTGCCCAGGGTGGCAGGTTCGGACCTGGCCCCTGCCAAACTGCAACGAAAAAATAGCTGGGCATTGTGACAGGCACCTGTAGTCCCAACTACTCGGGAGGTTGAGGCAAGAGAATCATCTAAGCCCAGGAGTTGGAGGTTGTTGTGAGCTATGACGCCACAGCACTCTACCAAGGGCAACAAAGTGAAACTCTGTCTCTACCAAAAAAAAAAAAAAAAAAACGAAACTGTCAGAAATTAGCCTGCAATGATGAGTTTAGTGCATCCATGCACACAGACACAGAAAGTAGCACATTTAGTGACACACATACGTGTAAACACACATGCTCTTAGCGTCAAGAAATAACTCCTACCAGAAAGAGTGCTGCCTTCTCATATTTCAGTTCTAGAGCATGGACTCTTTTCCGGTTCCCGTGAAGCACAGCATTATTTTTCCTAGGCCTGTGAATTGTGACGTTGGTATTTTGATGAGGATTGCACTGTGTCTGTAAATCATTTGGGGTGGTAAGGACATTTTAACAATGCTGAGTCCACCCATCCACGAGCCTGACGTGTTCTCCCATTGGCGGCCTTTGCAGTTTCACTCATCAGTGTTTGGTTGAGATCATTCACCTTGGCTAAGTGTATTTTTAGGTGTTTTATTTTCTTTGTAGCTATTATGAACAGTATTGTGTCTTTGGTTTGTTTTCAGCTGCTTGGCTGTTATTAGTGTACAGAAATGATCCTGATTTAATACCTTGATTTTTTTATTTTGGGACTTTGCTGAATTTGTCAATTGTAAGAGTCTCTTGATGGAGTCTTTGGGGTTTTCTAGGTACAAGATCCTCTCTGCGACAAATATTGGAGACTATCGTACGGTTGACTATAATGCAAGCCAGAAAAACTGGATATACCTTGTTTCTGTCTGTTATGATTTAAAGTTTATCTCAAAGTCTTACCTTTACACTTCAGTGCTGAACACCTAACTCAAAATCAAGTACAAGAAGTGTCCTTTTTTTTTTGTCCTCATTATTGGCTTATGGTATTTGGGAGAATTTTGAGGGTTATGATAAAGCAAGCTTCTCCTGAAACACATAAATAAGCAGAGAAAAAGGTCCTAGCTCAGAGGAAGAATGGAGAGAGGGGGTGTTAAGTCGATAAGATAGAATCCTGAGGAATACTTTGAAAGAAGCATGGTGTGAAAAGTTAGAGATGAAGATTTGATGAAAAAAAGATAGTTCAGTCATCAAGAGAGTCCTAGATTTCACATCTTAACTGTGTGCTTCCAATATTCTAGTTGAAAATTGTTTTCCAATAACAGAATGTTTTGAATCAGACAAAAGAATTGGACCCAGAACATACAGAAGTTGACCAAAACCTTGAATTACCCATGGGTACATTTACAAAAACATCTTTTGTCTAATTATGGAGTTATAGGAAATGAGTCAGATTTTGGTTTGATATTTAGATCCAGGAATTGCATTAGAAGGTTTTTTAAGAAGGTGTCTTTTGTATTGAGAAAAGCCTTATAGTGAAGCTATATTATATTAAATTAACACTTTTAGTCCTAATACTATCCTTCACCTTTTATTTAGCTATTTAATTTCCTCCGATGTATTTTTAAGGCAGAATCCTGGAAAATGTAATGGAATATTACTCAAAGTCATTGTAAGTACTAAATATAGACTAGGACTAATTGTCTTTTTCTCACTTTTTAAGATCCTGATTTTAAGGACCTTGGAGTTTTGAAACCATTACCAGGTTGGTACAATAGATATTTAATAATGTACACAGGACTTTGTATTTTGCTATGAAATACACTTTGGGTTTATTATTCAAGTTCCATGTGTGTGTGTTTGTTTGGCATTTTCTTCTTTAGCGTGTGAGTTTGAGATGGGCGGCCCGGAAGGAATTGTGGAGTCCATGCAGATCATGAAGGAAGGCAAAGCCTCTGCCAGCGAGGCCGTGGACTGCAAGTGGTACATCCGGGCGCCTCCACGGTCCAAGGTCAGTCTTACTGTTGAATCTAGGCTCGTACGGGGGACTGGAGAAGTGTCTCTAATACACATTGCTTTGAAGCAGCTGGACATGCTTAGTATATTTCAGAGGCAATCATAAGCTATGACTTTGTTTTGGCTTCGAAATGCACCTTATCTTCTCCTGACCCATTTACTCTGAATGTTATAAATAACAATATGGAGAGTGTGTCAAAGACATCATTTGATAACCTGGACAATAGACTTTAAGGTAAATCTACACTCTGAAAAATGGATCAAAATGTCAAGAACCATGGTTCTAAGCATAATTACATCTACACTCTTACAGACGCTCTTTGCCATTTGTTTGTTTTCTGACGTAAAGTCTTATCTGTGGAAGAAATTATCTGGGGCTGACAAAGTCTTGTGTGTCTGGCATATAAAATACAGGTGTCACAGGGCTGAGGGCCAGAGATGACAGGACCCAGGGGAGCCAGTACTCAGGGCCTGCACTCATGAGTTCTTTGTCTTTGTGGTTATGAGAAAATGTGGGTCCTGCATTACTACATCCTCTGTTTTTAATATGACAACAGAACTGTAGATTTTATGTTGATCACCCCAATATTTATATGTTTCAATACATTGTAAAAATCACAAGTATGATTTGTATTTAAGTAAATGTGTCATGGGCCAGATTTGGAATCAGGCCACCATTTTGGAAACTCTTCTGTAGAATAGGATGAAATAGATACTCATCTTGCTTATGGAAATATCTTCCAAGATATCGTGGATCATTATTTTAGCTGTCATGAGTATACAGCATCGATTGTTTGCTTGTTCTTCTTGTTTTCTTATTTCTCAGCTCTAAACTGATAAGGAGACATGGATTTATGGATATTAGATTAGTAGTTGACTATGAAGTTGAAATGGTTTGAATTTAATTAATTGCTTTAGTGAATCTATACAATCTCAAGCATTTAGGTTTTTAGTTTAATTCCTAGAAAATTATGTAACAAATTAAGCCACAAGATAATATCATTGAGGTATTTATTAGGCATAAGAGAGGGAGAGAAGTGAGTGCTACACCTGGCAGGTACATCAGAGGCAGAACCAAATAGCAATCAGGGTCTTGGCTGAATGTCCGTGAGAAACAGTATTATTGTGTTAGGTAGAGGAGGCAAGAAGTCTGTCTGGGTAGACAGAGTGGCAGTGTGAGGTCATGGACTCAGAAGAGACTATGCTTTTTCAGGAAGGAAAGTAATTGCAGGTGACCAAGTAAAAGCGGAGAGATGGGGGTGGATGTTGAGTCATTATGCTGAAGGGCTCTGCGGGCCGTCCTGAAGAACTTGGTCTTCTCCCTGAGTGCGTTAGCGATATACAGAAGAATGAAGCAGAAAAGTGACATAGCCAGACTTGCATTTTAGGAGAATAGCTTTTCCCTTTGAGGAAAAGACAGGGAGTCAACACAGCAAGCAGAAGACCAGGTAGGAAGCTATGGCAGTAACCCCAGTGTCTGAGGTTCCTTCATGGTCTGCGACATCATTCCCGAGCGGGAGCAGAATCTGGTGAGTGGATATTCAGGCTAAGAAAAAAAAGAAGCAGCACTGTTGAGGGCATTGATGTTTCAGGAAACGTTTTTGTCTCTCTTCCCTTGTTTCTTCCTTGAATATATTTCTAGCATTCACATATAAAATGCAACTGTGGTGTATTTTCCCTAATTTTCGATTACAGAGTTCCAGAGATTTTTGGTCCAGGTTCCAGCTATAACACTGCAATCTCCTTTGGCATCTGAGCAAATCTTTGGAAACATTAAACGCATTATGAAGAAAAGCATACTTCTTTTTTTTTTTTTTTTTTAGTCAAAAGCTGTTGGTAATATAAAACCATAAATAACCCACTACCTGGATGGAGAGCAGAATTTCAGTTGACTACACCCTCGTTCATAAAACATGTATTCACATCCAGGTGGTGTTTGTTTTTCTGAAGCAACCCAGTGACAGATTTTTATCAGACTTGTCTTTAACAGGAAAGATACGTGCCTCATGTCACTGTCATAACCAGCACCTTTGTCACTAGAGTGTTAAAGAGAAAGAGTTCATCAGAGTGTAAATACCTTTTTCTCCAGCTGATAAATAGGCAGTCTTTTGTACAATCTCAGAACAACAATAGCGGGTGTACCTGTCTGTTACAAAATTTGGCATTCCCTGACCCAAAGGGTAAGCAGCCTGCAGAGCCGGACAAAGATGGCTCTATTGTGACAGGCTTTCTCTGTTAAATTAAAGGTTAGAGGATCGGAAGTGGCTTTGAATACTGTGGAGAAAAGCAAGAACTGCCATTACCGCCTGTGCGGGCTTTCTATTTTTATGGAGTTCCTAGCAGCTTAGGAGCAGAGACTATCATAGCATGCTTTAAACTTGAAAAGGCTTGTGGTGAATATTTGAACGGTGCCTGGTGACTGAACCATATTGCACAAGGGCCAGACAGCTTACTTGGGTTCTGTTGAAGTTTAGATAAATTACATAGTGCTTTTCCGTCTTTTGACAAATAGAACCAATAATAACCAATAACTCCTTGATTTGATAATAGTGACATAGATGGTCCCCTTTAATTAGAATGTGATTGATCACGTGCAGATTTCTTAGAATTTGGGAAACCAAAGTCAGAAAGAACATTGAAAGTCTGTTGCTGTCTGGAATGTTTGTAAGATAAGCTGAGTCAGGATAGTGAAGTTCAGTGTAGGGTAACAATGGGGTGTATAAATATGCCTCTGTGAGCAGGGATTTTGCACACACACACACTAAAGCAAGATGGCGGAAGGGCATTACAGTATCTCATTCTGAATGTGGTCCAGAAGACAGCCAGCAGGCGAGAATGAAGGGAGAGGAATCTAGCTGTTTGAACCTTACTTCCATGAGGGCTCAGCCTGATTTATCTCCAGACACCCAGTGACAAACAGAATGTCTGCTGTTTAACTAATACTCAGAGAATAAATGAACTAATGTCCTTCTACAAGAAACGACATCCCGTAATCATCAAACATTTGAAGTACAGTCATATGAAGAGGAATAAGATTTAATGTGCATAGTTTTTAAGTAGTACAATTTATTTGAATAATTGAAACTAGAGAAACAGATTTTGATTTAATACAGAGAAGGTTGTTGTTTTATTAACGGAGATCAAATGAGATTCCACAGGAGAGTCCAAGCAGAGTTTGGCAGAGATTTTACATAATAATTAAAGTCAAGTAGTGTTCTGGCATGGGTACCATGAAAGTCCTTTCAAAACCCAAATTCTATGAATCTGTGATAAGTGACCTGCCCAGACATTTGGCCGGTTAGCAATAGAGTTGGAGCAAGATAAACACCTCATAACTCTTGGTACAATTTGCTGTAATAAAACCACACTATTATTTGATGTTATAATCAAGTTTTACTTTTAATTTTTAATAGTTTTGAAATGTAATGTTGATTGAAAGTTAATAATTGTTTATAAGTAGAATGTGATGTTTTGATATATGTTTCCATTGTAGAATGATTAAATCAATCTGCCTAACACATACATCATGTATTTGCTAAGTATCAGAAATACAGTCATGTATTTCTGAAATACAATACATTTTATAATACATTATAAAAATATGCAAATGAGGGTAATCAACTTAATGGTTAATGTTTTGAGATAATAAAAACTCTCGCTGTTACTATTTTCCCATCTTTTAATATTTCAAAATAATTTTTATTTTTTTTACCTAATTCAAAAATATGTGGAGCCAAATTATAATCAAATGTACCTAAAAGTCAATGTAAGTTTATAGTAATGTTGTGTTACAGGCATTGAAATTTCTTAAACGTGTACGTTGAATGTAAATGTTATAGGGAGAATCCTTAGAGGGTACCAAGATTTCCAGCCCCAACCCCTGGAGTTGTGAATATGATAAAATGTCATACAGCTGATTATGCAAGTCACGCAGCTAAAGGAATTTTGCTGTTGTGATGAAGGTTAACAACCAGCTGACTTTGGTTTAAGTAGAAGGTAGATGAACGGGGTGAACCTGGTCTAATCACAGAGGCCCTTTAATGCAGAGCAGGTTCTTTGGATTTGAGTGAAAGGGGACGTCAGTATGTGATGTTGAGATAAGGAAGGGGTAATGAGCCAGTTTATTGTTTTTTACTTTTTTATAATGTACCAGTTAAAAACTTTGGCTAAAAGAGTGCTATTGTTAGATTTGTTCCTTAGAAATATAACTTAGGCTGGGGTGAGTTTTGTGAGTAGAAGAACGTGTCGCTTCAAACACCCAGGCTGGTCAGCAGATGTGAAATATCACGGATGTGTCGGGGGAGCTGGAAAACAAATATTTTGAAGATGAAATTGGCAATGACTAGTGCCCCGCTGAACAAGAACACTGAGGGCAAACGATACCCTTTTATTAATTAAATAGTGACATTTTAAAATTTAGAGCAAACATACTGTATCTGGGAAAAATTGCCCCTTGAATTTCTCATTTTATGAAATAAGAAACAATGTATAAGGGGTGATGAAAAGATGAATTTTTAATTGAACGTATGTGTTTAGTTTATATCCATGTCATGTTAAGAAAAAAACACTTAAGAGGAAGTAGCCTACATGCATTCCTATTAAAATAAAATATGAAACACTTAGGAGATACCTGCGTAAGGGACACTTTCTTTATTCCAAACTTGTTCAAGGTATACCTCTTATTGTGCAGAGATTTTTGGCTTTATGTAACTCCAACAGTTTGACTTTGAATCCTGGTGTCATGAGTTAACTGAAGCAGCTTTTCAGCACTGGCCCTCACTGTCCAGTCCTCAGTCCTACCCACAATGACGTATTAGTTTCTGCAGCAAAGTAAAGGCCAAGCTTGTGGATATTGCTGAGTTGATGGATGGAAGAACAAACAACTTCTTTATCGACTTATCTTTGGTTGAATTAACTATTTGTGATCTTTAATGCACATCTTTAGAGAGTCAAATAATGTCAGTTGATCTAAACAAATCACTACATCTGAAGCTGTGCATCATGGTGGAAGGATTATGGCTAGCAACTCAGAGGGTCCTCATGTCTAATTTCCAATTTATACCATCTGAGTCCGAGCTTCCTCATCTGAATATGAAAATTAAATGAGCCACTTGATAGAGTTGTTGGAAGTATTAAAAAAAATGCCTCATATAAAGCGGGATGCCTGGCATGTCTTATTCATTAAATATTAGTTTAATTTGTATTTATGTCAACTTAGATAATGGTGTGACTCTATGTATGGCAAGAATGGTCAATACTGGCTTGGCCTTTTAAAAAAAATTACGATGCACCAAAAAGGAAGTAGCATGTTTTTATTAAATAATTTAAACAAACTGAAATCAGAGACTTAACATCACTTTTTTTTTTCCTTTGGTGTTAATACGAATTATGTATTACTAAACGTTCCAAAGAGGTTTTTTTTAAGCCATGGAACTTTAACCAGAATGTAGCAGGCATATTTAAAACATGTTTTGCTAATCAGAACAGTGTACACGTGTGCAAAATGCGAGGCTGATTCCAAGTGAGTTATGGGAGACGGCAGGATCATTTGGGTAGAAGTACTCAGCTTCGACGGCTACGACATTTATTTAGAAACATTTCAAAATACATCAATTTGTTCTCTGCTTGTACAGCTCCCTTGTATCCACTGAAGGAAAACACTAAGATTGATTGCAATCAAGATTGTCTTGTGAGATTGAAAAGGAGAAGAGGAGCTCGGCTACCGACTGATTTGCATTCGTCTTTTGATGTGGGGAAATTGTTTTATCTTTGCTTTACAGATTTACTTACGGTTCTTGGACTATGAGATGCAGAACTCAAATGAATGCAAGAGGAATTTTGTGGCTGTGTATGACGGAAGCAGCTCGGTGGAGGACCTGAAGGCTAAGTTCTGCAGCACGGTGGCCAACGACGTGATGCTGCGCACGGGCCTCGGGGTGATCCGCATGTGGGCGGACGAGGGCAGCCGCAACAGCCGCTTCCAGATGCTCTTCACGTCCTTCCAAGAACGTAAGACTCCGCTACACTTTCTGCTTCAGACAGGTTCAGGGCGCCGGCTCCTGGCTGTTAATGGTGTGTACTTAGTTTGAGCACAGCAGGGTCTTCCCCAATAAGTTGTTAAAAATCACTGGTGAGATTCCCTTTCCCTCTTTTTGATTAATTGGCAGGAGAACGTGACATGCTACATTTGGTTCCCTTATCTCAGCATAAGCACCACGGCCTCGCTTAGGACAGTTCGTGGTGTTCAACCAGGAAATGATGAAGTCTGTTTATCTTTAGCTCTTACGAAGCATGTGGAACCGATGCTGCAGAGTTGAGTTTGATTTTAAACCTTTAAAGAAAAACCTGCATAAAAGTATTTGGTATTAGGGCGGCTCCTGTGGCTCAAAGGAGTGGGGTGCCGGCCCCATATGCCGGAGGTGGTGGGTTCAAACCCAGCCCCGGCCAAGAACTGCAAAAAATAAAGCTGGTAGTTTCTCTTTATAAGCTTTTCCTGCAGGTCCACTGATTTCAAACAGGTTTGTAACTACAGAGTTCCGTTTAAAGTAGGCGAGGAGAGAAAATCATCTGAGCAGACAGCCACAGAAAAAAGTTCCAGAAAATATTCAAACTGGCACAGTGGGTCATACACAGAGTAAAATGCAAAACACAGGAATTTTAGAAAATTATATCCTGACAAATAATAAGTCATACTAATAGATATATTTGGGGTATTCTTTAGAATTTCTGAGTATCTCGTGTGTCTCAAATTGATGCAAATGAAAAATAATCCTGAGAAATACGGCTTTAGGCCATAAGCACCCTGTGTTTTGCGACTAGATGTTTTTGTGTAATTAGAGAAGGTAATAAAATATTTTTTAAATTTCAAGTATTTTTCTTATTGTCAGCAGCAAAGCAATCAGCATGTTTTTTAAATTCATAAATGTTAAATGTATTAGAAAATTCTTTAATATAGTGAATAAATAGTTTTGACTTTAAATCTCTCTCTGAACAGTTGAGGAATTCTAAGGACCAGAACTCTAAATATCATTTTATTTTTCCAAATCTTGATACCATCATCAAGGGTGTTAAATCTCTCTTCCAGCTTTGTGTCAGATTTAAACACTGTATTGCTATCTATGTCTTTATTTTAGTCGTTGATTAAAATATCAGAAGTAATGCATCTTTATTTCAACACAGTATTTGGGGCAGAAAAAATGCCATTTTCTTGAATAAAATATGAAGAAATTCAGGCAATAAGATTTTTGTTGTTGCTGTTGCATTACTGATTGCTCTACCAAAGTCAAGGAATTTTTTCTTTGGTGAAGAAATCTCAAGGTTCTGTAAACAGTCCCTGTCTCACCAGTTTTGGATAATATATTGAGAAATCTTAGCGATTTAAGTGACAAAAATATGGAAGAGCAAGCTAATATGTGAGGTGATATAATAATTTTTAATATAATAAAAATTCATAATTTGTATCAAACCCATACGATAAAATATAGTAGTGACATATAAATATATTTGTTAATCTTTAAAAAAATCAACTTAATGATAGCGTATGGGAACCCTGATTCCTCAAACTTTCTATGATTTTATTTCATTCAAAATTGACATGAGCTGATATTTTCATTGTAATTGACAACCATCATCTTGCATTGTAGTAACCTACATTAAAGAAAGAACAGTAAGTGTGTAAATATGTTAATAATAATCTCATGGGAAACAGCACTAGTGAAATGCAAAAGGCATTGTCTGTATTTTTCTGGGTGTTATTAATGAAGGCCAGAGGCTGACGAGGTTACAGAAGTATCTAGAATCATGATATCATGCCAGAGACAAAGAAATATTTACTTTAGGCTGTGGTGGTTGTTATTGTTCAAAATGTGATAATTACTTACACTTATAGATTGGTATCTCAAAGGTAAGATCAATGTTTGAAAGTATACAGGAAAGGAAGCTTTTGAGTGTAATCTAAAGGACAATGTCTAGCTTGTGAGCTGTGATATTAAAAATCGGAATGGATCTCTATGAAGTATATAAACTATGAATAGAGAGGCGAGCTAATCTGATAATGGATTGTCATCTGACAAAAATTGTAGTGGAAAAACATCTGTGTTAGACAGAGGAGAATTAACACCAAAGACCCCCTTTCAACACTAAAATGGATTTTTTTTAGTCTTAAAATATCTACATATACCATAAGAAATAGCGAATTTTTTCATTCTATGCATCTATCATTAGAACTATGTCTATTTGAAACAAAAATAGAGTTTCAATTCATATGGTTAATTGATCTTAGGAAGTCATTCAAGTGGTGGACTTTTAAATGAGTAATTCTGAAGACAGGGCATTCTTCCTACGTGGAAAAAAAGGGCACTCAACTCCTTTTGTTCCTGTAAGGTGGATGAATAATCACTCTCTTCAAATGTCGAGTATTACAATGTCGTTCTCTGTGATAATCTCATAAATTTACAATAAGCTCCTACTGAAGCAAGTTTATCCTGTGTGTCATGTTGCCAGCTTAATCTTCTATCCTCCCCAAATTCATATGCTAAAAATCTAATCACCAATGTCAGGGTAGTAGACATGGGCACTTGGAAGGTGAGTAGATCAGAAAGGCAATGATGGGAGCACTCCTCAATGGGAGTAGTGCTTTCCTGCAGAGGGTCCACACAGGGACAGTGCCCTTTCTACTGTGTAAGCACAGAGCCAGAAAGTTTGAGCCTGAACCAGGAAGTGGGCCCTAACCAGATGCTGTATCTGCTGCACCTTGATCTTGGACTTCACAGTCTCCAGAATGGTGAGAAAAGAATTTCTATTGTTTATAAGCTAACTGATGCTATTCTGTTATAGTAGTCCAAAGAGACTATGTAGTTTTGCCAAAATGTTTCATTTCTCTTCACTGGCTAAAATTGTGCAGAGTTCTACTATTATATATGTATAATATATAGATATATATGGTTAGACAATTGGAAACACTCCTCTAGGATGAGGTCATGAACATAGTTTTCAGACCTTGTATAGTGACACCTCCGATGGCCAAAGAGTTCCAAAATTGCTTGGAAGAGTAGACTGGGCGCTGGTGTCAGTGCATGGCTTCCAAAAGGGAGTGTTTAGAAAATTACTGTCATGCTAGTACAGTAATCAGGTATGTAGCACTTTCCCACTTTTTCCAGAATGGGTTTGTGAACTTGATTATCTGACCTCATGTATACCTAGAATCAAATTCATCATGTGCTAAAGTGTTTGGGTTAGATTAAGTCTTCATTCATTGACATCAAAATATTCCAAATAAGAGATATAGATTTCAAAACAACAAAAGTGGACTTTAATCCATGCAATTACTTGGAAATGGGTAGTTAAGAATCATTTGAAGGATAATTAAAGAGAAAACAAGAGGACTTTATTTAGGGTGCTTCAAGTTCCCTAGATGATATTATTTTATTCAGTATTAGTGTCTAAGACAGTATTTGGAATTACATTTTCATTGTTATTGCTAATGATTCTGGCTGTTGATGGTGATATATATACAGGGTATATGTTATATATTACTATATGTATAATACATCAAATTACATATCTAATCTAATATATAGTTTATATGATCTAGTACACATAATTATATGACTTTATATAATACATAGCTCATATATTTCTCATATATATAATTTTATGTGTACATACATCTTCAAGTATTTGCTCTATATACCCATACATGCCAAGAATTAAAGAAAACATATTAGTGATCAGCCTTTGTCTAACTCAAATGCTAAGAAGTTATTTTCCTTGGTTCTTGGGTAGTTATGAAATATTGTCTTCAGTGCAGTGTTGAGAAATGCTTAGAACCGAGTAACCTGATGGTTTGAATGAAGATGCTCCCCCAATGTTCCTGTTGAAATCCTTAACGTTGCTTATAAGCCACCAAGTCTGGCATTTTGTTAAAGCAGCCCAAATGGACTGAGGAAAATTATGCTGATAAATCGGGATGATGATATAATAAATACTCAGGAATATGCAGAGATGGCTTTGGAACTGAGTAATGGGTAGAGGCTGAAAGAGTTTTGAAGTTACACTAGAAACAGCTGACATTGCGGCAGGACCACTAAGAATGATGCTGGGTGAGGGATCAGAGGAGGGGAAACTCAAGGGCCACTCTGATGCGCTCTCCGACAGAAATGAGAAATATGTCATTGGACAACAGAAGGACTCTGGTACTTGTTATGAAGTGGCAATGAATTTGATTGTACTGTGTTTATGCTCTGATGCTCGGTGGAAGGTAGAGTTTGTGGGTGACGAAGTCAGACGTACTTCTGAGAAAATATCTAAGCAAAGCATTGAAGCTGCAGCCTGGTTCCTCCTGACTGCCTGTAGCCAAATGTAAGAAGGAAGGAATTACATAAAAGGTAGAACTGATCATCAAAAGGGAAGCAGAGATTCAGAGCTGGAAACTCTCAGCCTGTCCATGTGGTGGGGAGTGAGACCGTGTGCCAAGGAGACAGCACCAAGGCTGTGCCCATCCCAGCATTTCTTTGATAAGGAGACTGGGCAAGGGTAGACCATCTCTGTCGATGTCAGGACCTGTTAAATACAGTGAAATGATGACATTGAAGGTGTTTTGGAAATCACTCGGCCTGCCTCTGCCATCTCAAGGCCAGACAGCAGGGCCTGTGGTATGGGGGTGGGCAGAGTGCCAAGCACCATCTCCATCTCAGGATTTTCTTCCTGTGTATCATGACAAACGTTCTCCTCACTGCCCCAACTGGGACATGCACATTGTACTCAGAAAAGCTCAAGTCTGCATAAAACAGGCATCCTCAAACTATGGCCCGGGGCCACATGTCCTGCCAAGGACATTTACCCAGCCTGCTAGGTGTTTTTGCTGCCACTGCCTGTCCTGCTTAGCCACTGCCTGTCCTTTTAAACTATAGTCCTACCCTCCAACAGTCTGAGGGACAGTGAACTGGCCCCCTGTTTAAAAAGTTTGAGGACCCCTGGATAGAACGCAGGTGGAGAACCACTGCAAGAGTGGGGCCTCCATATAGAATCCGTGCTAGGGCAGTGCCAGGCAGAACTGTGGGGTTGCCCCTGAGATCTCCAACCATTGGAGCCAAGGATAAGTGACTCCACCCGTGAGAGCCGAGCATGAGCTGTTTCCTGCACAGGGACCTTCACCCCAGCAGACGTGGAGAGCTGCATTGAGGCAAAGATTATCCTTGACCTTTGAGGTTTTGGACTTGAAGGGACCTATTACTATTCTTCTTTCCTCTTCCTCTCTTTCAGAATAGGAATATTTACCCTTTGCCTCTTCCCTTATTATATTTTAGAAGAACCATAACATGTTTGAATTCACAGACTTACACCTGGAGTGCAGTTTGTCTCAGAAAGAATTACACTGAGAGCCTCACCCATATGTGCTTTAGAAGGAATTTTGGAGTTAGATATTTAAATTAATGCTAAAACAAGTTATGACTTTAAGGACTATTGGGATAAAATCATTTTGCATGTGCAAAAGACAGGGCCTTGGGGGTCTAGTGTTGGAAAACCATTGTCTGAATGTTTATGTCCCTTCCATTCGTGTGTTGAGATGCTGTTGATGGTCTCAAGGTGATGGCAGTAGAAGGCTGGACTTTGTGATGTGATTACACTCCAAGGACAGAGCCTTCATGGATGAGAGGAGAGTGCTTGGAAAAGAGGCCTGAGGGAGACCTGAGGGAGAAATTAGATGGTTGCCTATGAGGAAAGAGACCTCACTGGTCGGCTGGAGTTTCTACAAGGTCCAAAATAAGTTTCTTTTGCTGATAAGCTACCCAAAATATGGTGTCTGGTTATATATGGCATCTGGTTATAGCAGCCCACAGGAACTATGAGCATGCTGTAGTTTGGGTGAAGTTTCTTTGTCCCCAACAAGACTCGTGTTGGAATTTGACCCCAATGTGGCAGTGTTAGGAGGTGGGGACTGGCAGGAGGTGTCTATGTGATGGGGTTGATTCTTCATCAATGGCTTGGTGCTGTTCTTCAGGGAGTAGTGAATTCTCACTCAGGAGTGGGTTGTTTACCAAGGGTGTGAGTTGTTATAAAGCCAGGCCATCTTCCGGTTTTCATCGACTCTTCCCACATGTCCTCTTCCCCTTTCATCTTTTCCACCCTGTGCACAACAGCAGAAAAGCCCTCAGTGGAAACCAGCACCATGCGCTTGAACTGCTCAGCCAACAAAACTGTGAGCTAAATTGTCGCAGCCCCTGTGGCCCTGGTCTCAATCACTGCAGGAAGGAACAAGGCTTGACACGGATTACAAGCTTGCAGGAGGCAGGCTAACTTTGACTGCAGGGTAGCCCGAAGCAACCTCCATAGTAGCCTTTTATTGAGACAGTACAAGACAGGTGAGGGGAGTATTAGACAATGACTGGGTGCCTAAGGATCGCCATGGGCTCAGGCTCTTTCTCTGCAAGGAGCACCTGCAGACAAATTCCCTGAAGGTCCATCCCCCCAGCTGCAAATCATCTTGCTCAGAGGTTGTCTGGCTTTTGGCGTCCTCTACACTAAATAACTGTTTTTGGGGTTTTTTTTTGTACCTTACCCACTCTCAGGTATTCTTTTATAGCGACAGAAAATATACTAAAATAGAACATATTCCATAATATCCTAATACCTGTTAAAATTTCTTATGTTAGGACCATACGATATTTTTAGAATCAGAGGAGAGTTTGGAGACTACCTATTTTAATTTTTCACATTTTCTGAATTCAAACAGAAAAAAGAAAAGGTTCAGGGAAGTTAATTGACTTTCCCTGCACATTCCCAACCTCATGCTTAATGATTTGTTAACAGAACTGAGGTAAGAACTTAAGACCTGACTCCTAATCTCATGAATTCTCTCATGTATAATTTCTCTGCCTCTTTGCAGCGCTTCTGAGACAATGATCCCATTTTTTAAAGAGGATGACGATGATAATGATTAAAAAGAGCAAGAGGTTAATCTCATGTGTGAGCATTGTTTTAAATGATTGTGAACTGATGTTTGATATTTCTGCCCTCTCTGCTGCATATAACACCCTAAATACTCACAGTGTGCCTCTCCCCTAAGATTGCAAGTAGCAGAAAATGTAAACCATAGGAAGAGGCTTGTATTCTGAACAGGCTCATATGGGGACTAATGCGTGCCTACATGAATATATTTTCAAATTATCATATGTGTACATTTGAAATTATCATATGTTTACATTTGCATCAGTAAATTCCAGAGAAAGGAAATAAGGAGTGAAGTTCTTATTGCACAAGTCATAGAACTTTTAGCTTGCATATATACGTTAGAAGCATTTTATAAAGCCTAGGTTAAATATTAATATTTGTGACAAATTGTTGTGTAATACCATTAATGGGGAGATCACAAAATCGCCAAAAAATTACCACTTGTAGCTAGAAGTACGACTTGTAGCTAAGGCTGGAGTGATGCCACCTCTATGGCCTCCTCGTCTAAGTGTGACACTGCTGCATCCACTGTGTCCCTAACCCGTCACCTGAGTCTTCCTCAGTTTTGCCAGAGAGGGCTGCCCTGATGTGTGGCATCACCAGGCTGTTGGCTTCCTGCCTACATTTTTAAATATTTTTTTTTCCTTCAGAAAAAAATCGTATCCAGCTTTTATCCTATAGTGCAATCTTCGAACCCAGAAATAAGACAAGATCATCAATATTATCACGGAAGAGGAATTCTCCAAAAAAAAAAAAATTACCAGGTTATAGCTTTTTAATAGCCTAAGTGATATTTTGCACTTGAATTACTCTATAAAAATTGAGTACATTCTTAAAGAATTTAGCCAGTGAGTGGCATCTGTGGCTCAAAGGAGTATGGTGCCAGCCCCATATATCAGAGGTGGTGAGTTCAAACCCGGCCCCAGCAAAAAACTGCAAAAAAAAAAATCTATCCAGTGGAGAAGAGAACATGTATGGGTAATCTAAAAAAAGAAGACAAAACATTTAGGTATTATTTTTGGCACATATTCTCTAAGAAAGAGGATTGATTTAACATTGAAGTACATGGGGGGGGCAGTGCCTATGGCTCAAAGGAGTAGGGCGCTGCCCCATATAATGGAGGTGGCAGGCTCAAACCTGGCCCCAGCCAGAAACTGCAAAAAAAAGAAAAAAGAAAAAAGAAATATATGAGTCTAATAGTAATAATTATTGGTTAATTTATTAGTAACCAACTTAATTTCATGAGTTGAGAAGCAACCGATATCAAAAAGAATCAGATTAAAAATGTGCTTATAGGACAATGCCTATGGCTCAATGAGTAGGCCACCAGCTCCATATACTGAGGGTGGAGGGTTTGAACCCAGCTCCGGCCAAACTGCAACAACAACAAAAATTAGACGGGTGTTGTGGTGGGCGCCTGTAGTCCTAGCTGGAGGCTGAGGCATGAGAATTGCCTAAACCCAAGAGCTGGAGGTTGTGGTGAGCTGTGATGCCACGGCACTCTACTGAGGGCGATAAAATAAGACTTTGTCTCTAAAAAAAAAGAAAAGAAATGTGCTTGTAGATAAAGAAGAATTCACCCGATTTGAGATCTGTCATACAGTGAATAGTTCTTACATTGATCACTGAAAGTGTACTATATTTTAGTTTATAGACATAATTTAAGATTGTTTATAATACATTTAGATCATTTTTATGAAGTTATTGACTCTAAAGAATCCCTCACCTACTGTGTATATTCCAAGCATACATGTCAAATGTATTTATAGTAGAAAATATATATCTAAACACAACAATTAAATAAAGGAGGTGAATGATATGTTAACCAGTTTGATGTAAACATTCCAAGTTGTTTATAAAATCCGCACATTGTAGCCTATAAATGCTGTAATGTACACAGTTATGATCAAATAAAAAAGAAAAAAAATTGTCAGTTAAAAAAAGTTAAGAATTTTAAATATATTTTATAATAAAGTAAAAAAGATCACTCATCTTTTAAAAAATTAATTTTAATTTTGAGAGTACTTATTATATGTGAAAAATCATAATCAAGCATGATAGAACTGTATATTTAATGTTGACTGGTTTCCAGTATGAAAAAAAAGAACCTTTAGTGGAATATGTCCATTCAAATCAAATCACCTACTTAATTTTCTGAGCCAACCTTGTTTTGCTTGAAAGATGAATTTGCAGTAACTGAAGTGGATGAATGGCGTGAGTAATGTCCGTTTTGCTTCCTGAAGTTGTAAGAGCAGAGGAGTTTTACACAATACAATATTAGTCTCTTATACTTGATTCATAAGTATTGTATATCTGTTAAAAACTGATATGCAAGCAAAAGATAAGTGAACAAATTGCTTTTAGATTGTATGGAAACTATTTATAATAATTTGCGGCAATGGAAGAATGTATTGTGTTTTATATTAACTTGTGACAAAAAAAATCAAGTCTAAGTTATAGATCTTAAAGAAACATACATACAATAACTTTAAATTCCAAGAAGTATTGGGTTGAATTCATCTGTGGAAGGCAGATTCTGAGATAAACTGAAAGAGTCTTGCCTCTTGGTATAGAAGCCATATATAGTCCCCTCCCCTTGAGACAGCCAGAAACTGTGATTAGATTGAGATATCTTTTGGTGAAAGTTGTTTTGAAGGTATAAATTAAGGCCCTTAATTGACTTTGAGTTAATAAAAGAAGAGGAAGTAGCTGGGGTCGACCTGCCTTAAGCAGGTGAGCTATCTAAAAACAGGTGAAGCCTCATTTGGAAAGACTGCTAGCCCACAGGAAGAGGGCAGGCTGCTAGGCTATGAACTGCCTGCCTGCAAGAAGGGAGCCTTGAAAAGCTGAGAGCAGCTCTGGCCAACAGTCAGCAACAATATGAGGACCCCAGCCATACAACTGCAAGGAACTACATTCTGCCAACAACCTGAATGATCTGGAAAGAGAACTCTGAGCACCAGCTGAAAACCATCATCCAACAAAACCTTAACTGCCCCTGACATGGTGCAGCCAGTACCTGAGCTTATAGCCTGTGGACACTGTGTATTGTGAATGGTTGTAAAGACACTAAATTTGTGTCAGTTTGTTACACAGAAATAGAAAACTACTTCAGAGACTGAAAATGAAGCACCGCTATAACAAATAGGTATATTTGGCTGTGAACAGTTTGAGATCATGCAGTGACCAGTGGTTGGAGAAATTCTGGGAACAAGAAAGAAAAAAAGCTTAAATTGCCAGATAGTAGAAATCTGGGTTTGGATGAGCACCTTTGAGGACTCATGGAAGTGAGGAGTATGTTAGCAAGAAATGGAGGAATGGGAGATTTTCTTTGTAGCAACAGAAAACTTAGCAAAATTGTGTTCTGGGGGTGTGTGGCAAGCAGAACATGTAACTGACAAATACGGACTATCCAGCTCAGTACAGTACTGAGCTAAATGTTAAATGCATAGCCTGGTTTCGTTTTGCTGCTTATAGTAACGTGAGAGGGGAGAGATAGAGCAAAGGAAGAATTATTACACAAGCAAACAAACAAACAACAACAAAAGAATTAGGACTGGATGCTTTTAAACTTTCCCATCTTCCCCAGGTGGTAAGCATGTTAAAAGCTGAAAAAGATCACTGCAAGTATTGCACAGGGAGAAGGCTAAATTTGTGACTGGATAAGGTTTACTAAACCATCAGAAGCTTCAGAAGGTCACAGTGTTCAGTCATGTAAGGGCACTTTTAAGAAGTTTAAGTTGTGCCTTCCAGGTCCTCTACATCTAACTGAAAGGATTAAGGGCACTGACTGTCAGTTATCTCTGCAGGAGCATAAGAGAAGGGATCATCTCAAAGAGATTTGGGGGTGTGGCTTTTGTCTAATGGAGCAAAGACATTGAATTTCAAGCAGGGCCCACAAGGTTCTTGAGAAGATTATTTCTGAAGCAATGCTGTCAACTTAGACTGGAAGGGACAATGAGAGAACCAAATGAAAAGGGGTGGTTGGAATTCCAAAACTCTAATGGCAGGAAGCTATCTGCTAAAACTACTAAGATATGGATATATGTAACCTTTCATGAGAAATAAAGGCTGACTCAGAGAACTTAACCAAGACAAACAAAGGGTTATTCCAAGACCTGAATCATAATAAACAAAAACACACTTTATACTGTGATGGATTTCAGAAGTACTTCAGACTCTCCACCCATTTCTTCTCCATTCTCAGTTGCTTAAACTGGAATCCTCTGTCCTGCCACTCTGCTGTGATGTTGAGCCAATACATGGAGAGAAACTGTGCCCCAGGAAATAAACAGTATTCCAGACTCTTACAGGACCACACCAAGGGACTCTCTGGACTATCTAGATGATTTAGACAATGAGATTTTGAACTGCTGAAATTTAGATGAGATGTTGAACTTTAGATCATGCTGTTGTGGGGTGATATTTTGGGGAGTTTTGTAATTAAACTCCCTAATCAGGTGGCTTTGAGTTAAGATAAACTATCCCAGTGGGTCTGACCTAACAAACACACCCTTTTAAGATAGGGGCTAGTAGGGACGGGCAAGATGGCAAACTAGAAGCCATTCACATGTGCTGCTCTCAAGGAGAGGACAGAACACTGCGGGTGTGTGTTCACCTGCAGATTGGCCTTCTTAGAGCATTGGGAATCAATGGAGAAGTGACATGGGACACTCAGAGTAAAGGAGAGAGTGAAGAGACACCATCCAATACGATGCACAGAACAGTATCCCACATTTCAATACTAACAACGAAAGTGTACTGTCTTAATGCTTAGTGCTTAGTACTTAAAAAGAATCAGTCTCACTGACACCCCAAGTATACGCTATCTGCAGGAAACACAACTAACTCACAGGGATTCACACAGGTAAATGGATGGAAAAAAAATCATGCAAATGAAAACAAAAATGAGCAGATGTGGCCATTCTCATATGAAGTAAAATAGACGTTAAATCAACAATGGTAAAAATAAAAAAGCAAGACAAATACAGTGATTATTTAATTAGCAATTCAACAAGAAGATATAATTATCCTAAATGTACATACACCTGACACAGGAGCCCCGCATTCATTACACAAATTCTATTAGATGGAAGCAAAGAAGAGCACAGTAGCCTCATAAGTGCCAAGAACTTCAACACCCCAGACGGAGCTGGAGAGACCAGTGAAGCAGAAAATCAGTGAAGAACCACTGCACATACATGGGAATCAGGAACAAAGGGACCTAATAGACTTTTACAGAACATTCTACCCTAAAGCTGTTAAATACACATTCCCCTTATCAACACATGGGGCATTCTCTAAGATTGATCATATTTTAGGCCACAAAACAAGTCATAGAAAATTTTTTTTAAAAAGATTATATTATCTACCTTCTTAGACCACAGAAGAATAAAATTAGAAATCAATTATAAGAGAAATACTCAAATTTACACAAAGTCATGGAAATTAAACAAACTGCTACTGAACTCTCTTTGGATCAATGATGAAATTAAGATGAAAATCAAAAGATTCCTCAAACTAAATGACAGAGAAGAAAAGGATATCAAAATTGAGGGGCTACCATAATAGCAGTCCTGCATGGAAATTCATGGCCTCTAATGCCTTACAGCATAAAGATAGAAAGATCACAAACTAACAGCCTGATGTTGCATCTTAAGAAGTCATTAGTAGAAAAAGAAGAGCTAACAAAGCCCAGAGCCAGCAAAAGAGAAGAGGTAAAAGCTCAGAGCAGGCTAAGTTGAATGGAAATTAAAAAAATACAAAAATCAATGAAAACACAGTTGGTTCTTTGAAAAGATAAACAAAATCAATAGGCCACTAGCCAACTAACCAGAAATAGAAAAGAAGGACAAATAAAGCACAATCAGAAATGAAAAAAGATATTAAAACTGATACCACAGAAATACAGAATATCATCCATGAATACTACAAAACCTTTATGCAAACAAACCAGAAAACACAGAGGAAATGGAGAAATTCCTGGAAACACACAACTCTGCCAAGCCTGAGGGACTCTACCTGACAAAGTTAAATATTGTGACCTGGTTGTTTGTATCCTCACATTAACCTGACATTAAAAAAAAAGAAGAAGAAATGATAATCCTGAACAGATGAATACCAAGCAGCTACATTAAATAGTAGCATAAAATCTCCCAACAGAAAAAGCCCTGGACCAGACAGATTCACAGCTGAATTCTACTAGACCTGCCAAAAAGAACTGGCACCTATCCACAGAAATCATTCCGTAACATTCAGAAGGGGAAAATTCTCTTAACATATTCTATGAAGCCACTATCACCTTCATACCAAAGCCAGAAAGGACACATATGAAAAAGCAAAAGAAAACTATAATGCAGCCAGTGCAACCTAATTTTTTGTACCCTCAATGAATTCTGCACCATAAAATAATAATAATAATAATAATTTATCAAATTTATACTTAAAGAAAAAAATATTGGCAGACATCTTTTATGGGCATAGATGTAAACATCTTCAATAAAATACCAGTAAACTAATTTCAATAGCACATCAAAAACATAACCCATCATGATCAGGTGAGTTTCATCCCAGAGATGCAAGGATGGTTTAAGATATACAAATTAATAAACAAGATTCACCACATGAACAGAAACAAAAACAAAGACCATATGACCATCTCAATAGAAGCAAAAAAGAAAAAAAGCCTTCAGTAAAATCGAGCCACCTTTCATGATGAAAACTATAAACAAACTAGGCAAAAAAGGAGCATAACTCAGAAATATGGAAACCTTCTATGACAACTACACAGCCAACAGCACACTAAATGGGGAAAAGTTTCAAGCATCCCACCTGTGACTGGAAGGAGTCAAGGGAGCCCACTGTCAATACTTTTATTCAGTATATTGCTAGAATTTCTACCCAGAGCCATCAGGCAAGAGAAAAAAAATAAGGCGTATCCAAACTGGGAATGAGGAAGTCAGGCATCCCTGTTTATTCATGATATGATCTTGATCTTGTGTCTGGAAAACCCTAAAGAATCCACAAGAGGAATCCTAGTTTCATAAATAAATTCAGTGAAGTCTCCAGTTACAAAATCAGTGCACACAAATCAGTAGCACATCTATCTACTGATAACAGTCAAGGTGAGAGTCAAATGAAGAGCTTAATACCATTTACAATAACTACAAGGACAAGAAAATACTTAGGAACATACTTAACCAAGGAGGTGAAAGAAGAACTAAAAATCCCTGATGAAGGAAATCACAGATGACGTAAACAAATGGAAAAACACCCCCTGCACATGGTTGGTAGACTCAAAATGTTCAATTGCCCAAAATGATTTACAGATTCAATGTAATCTCCATCAAATATTGGTGTCATCTTTCGCCGATCTAGAAAAAATAATCTTGAATTTTATTTGGAACCAAAGAAAGGCTTGAATATCCAAAGCAATGTTAAGCAAAAAGAAGAGATCTGGAGGAATCACATTATCTGACTTCAAATTACACTACAAGGCTAGAGTAACCACAATAGCATAGTGCTGGTATAAAAATAGAGACTTAGATCAAGGGGGCAGAATAAAGAACTTAGAAATAAAACCGTCTACTTACAACTGACTGATCTTTGGCAAATCAGACAATAAAATATACTTGGGAAAGGAAGGAAGGAAGACTGATTCAATAAATGGGTCTGGGAAAATTGGATATCACATACAGAATAATGAAAACAGCATCCTGACTGCTCATGATATACAAAAATTATTTCAAGATAGATAAAAGGCTTAAGTGTAAGGCATTAAATCATAAAAAGTCTAGAAGAATAAAACATAAGAAAAACTCTTTCAGACATATTTTTAGGCAAAGAATTTATGACTAAGATCCCAAAGGCAAATACAGCAACAACAAAAATAAATGAATAAGACTTAATCACATTACAAAGCTTCTGCACAGCAAAGGAGAGAACCAGTAGAATCAACAACTTATAGAACGGGAGAAGATATTTGCAAATTATACATCCAACAAAGGGCTAATATTCAGATGCTACAAATAAATCAGCAAGAAGAAAACAAACAAACCCATGAAAAAGGGGGCCAAAGACATGAACGGAAGTTTTTCAAAAGAAGATAGACAAATGGCCAACATATGAAAAAATGTTCAACATCTCTTATCATCAGGGAAATGCAAATTAAAACCACAATGATATAATTCCACACACTGTCAGAAGGACCATTATAAAAAAGTCACAATGCGAGAGATGCCGGTGTGAATGCAGAGAGAAAGGAACAATTATAGACTATTGGAGGGATTGCAAAATTTCACAGCCTCTGTGGAGAAGAACATGGAGGATATTGCAAAAAAATACAAGTAGACTCACCATTTGATCCACTAGTCTTGGTACTAGGTATCTATGCAAAGGAAAATAAATCATTTTATCAAAAAGATCCCTGCACTAGAATGTTTATCACAGCACAGTTCACATTTGGAAAGATGGGGAATGACTCTACATGCCCCCAAATCCATGGATTAAGATGCTATCTATCTATCTATCTAACTATGGTGGAGACTACTCAGCCATAAAGAGGAATGAAATCACGTCTTTTGCAGATACTTGCATGAAACTGTTGAGTATCCTTTGTGAAGTATCTCAGGAACTGAAAAACATCACATTGTGTTCTGTCTAATAATTGGGAACTAAGTGATGACACACACAGGGACAAAGAGATGTCATGGTCACTGGAAACCAAGGTGGGGAGAGGTGGGGTTGAGCGAGACATGAAAACTTACCTGTCAGGTACAATGAACACTACTCTGGTGATGGGTCGCTAAGAATCACAACGTACCCATTTAATACATGTATTTTCAAGTTTAAAAGGAGGAAAACATAGATGGAATTAATAGAAGAAAACAAAATTATCATTATTTGCTGGTGATACAGCTGTCTACAGAGATGACTAATCTTTGGAAAATCTGTCGTAATTGATAAAAGCTGATATTGTGTTTGCTACATAATTTAATCCACAAAAGCCTAATTTTAATGTATTGGCAACAAGCAGGTAAAGAATCACTTGTGGTGGTGATAAAAATATAGTACTTGGGAAACTGAACAAAGTAAGTGCAGATTCTTTATGGGGAGAAATTTCTTTCATAATTTTTACCTTTTTAAAATTTGTATATATTAAATGAATACAGAATGATGTTTTCCTCTACATATACACAGTGGAATGACTATTATATTCAAGCAAATTGACATATTTATCACCTTTTTTTGATAAGAGCACCTCAATCTGCCTGTATAATGGAATATTATATTCTTAAAATAGAAGGACTTCATGGCATTCTTGACCACAGGGCTGAAGCAAGAGGTCATATACTAATCAAAGTAAGACAGGCAAAAAAGAAAACTACTGCATGACCTCACTCATGTGGAATATTAAAACAAGAAAAGTGAAATGTGTAGAAACAAAGAGTAGTTACGGAGCATGACTCAGTCTGGAGCTCTGATGTACACTCTAAGGATGACCTTTAGTGACATTTTATATTAGAAATGTGCTGAGAGAGGAGGTTTTATAGCCTATATTTTAACAAGATTTTTAGGTGGTTTGTACTCTTTTTCAAGTTTGAGAACTCTTTAGAGCAGTGGTTTACCTTACCTGCATATTAAAAGCAAAACAGGCATTTTATATGTATATAAGTATATATTGTCTATATGCACAGATACATATATGTACATATAAATCTGGTATATTTTGTGTACACACAGGTACATACACACACACATTCCTGGAGTGCCCCATTCTACTGGGCACTGGGAATTGGCATCAGGGCAGTTTCAAAGGCCCCCCACCCCCATGCAAGTGATCGCAGTGTGTATTCAGGTTCTGATCCACAACTCTAGGGGGTGGCGTAGAACGTGTGTGAAGAAAGGCACACGGGGCGTCCAACCTATTAGGACAATGAATATGCTGGTACATCAGTCCTTAAATTATATGGAAATGTTTCATACATTTTGTAGATTTTAAATTTTAGTGCAACACAATTTCACATCCCTTTCACAGGGGCAGTTTTATTATATGGTCACGTCACTGCCTCTCTGTGCTGTGGATACATTAATCTGCTGCTTTTCTTAATCATCACAGGAATTTGGGACTGCTCAAAGTCACACTACTCATCATACAAAGTTGAGCAACATCAGAAAAAAAACTCACAGATACATGTCCTCCACTTTGAACAAATGAATCTATCACAGAATTGAAGGACACAGATGGCACAGTCAAGGTTTCACGGAATCAACATTTCTACCACAAGCTCAGCAAAGATTTAACTAATTGGCAAGTGCACTTTAATCCTGGTGGTAGTTTTCTTTTTTGCAAATCAAGAACTCACCAGCAGATTTTCCCAGTGGTCTCTGGAATCTCTGGCCAGCCTTCAAGGATTGGTGGAGTAAAAACTATAATAAACAACTAGTGCAAATGTGGGAAAAAAGTAAAAAGTAGAATAAAAGAGGGCTAAAGGTCAGGGAGAAAAGAAGTTAGAGAGATTCTTTTACTTTTTTTATTAAATCATAGCTATGCACGTTGATACAGTCATGGGTACAGTGTGCTGGTTCTACATACAATCTGAAATATTTTCATCCAACTGGTTAACATAGCCTTCATGTCATTTTCTTAGTTATTGTGTTAAGACATTTATATTCTACATTTAGAAAGATTCACATGTACCCTTATAAGATGAACCATAGACATTCTTAACTGTAGTAAATGCTCTGGCTGGCTATAAAGGAACAAGCTGCCGTATGATAAAGAGGGCCTCCTGGCAAGTGATTCCTGGAGATCATTAGCAACAGAGACTGTGCTCCAGCTGTCAGCCATCAGGGAAGCAGGAGCCCTAGTCTCATTCCCAAGTACTGAATTCTTCCAATAACTTGAAAGAACTTGGACATGGCCTACACATCTTAGAGCAGTGGTTCTCAGCCTTCCTAATGCCACAACCCTTTAATACCGTTCCTGTGGGTTGCGACTCACAGGTTGAGAACTGCTGCCTTAGAGAGCTGCTGAAGGAGTGTGCTCTGTCCCCAAGGAGAGAATCCTTCTGGGCCCTGCATGGGCATCTGTGTGTGTACGCTCTGTCCCCAAGGAAAGAATCCTTCTGGGCCCTGCATGGGCATCTGTGTGTGTGCACTCTGTCCGCAAGGAGAGAATCCTTCTGGGCTCTGCAGGGGCCTCTGACACACAGAGACATGAGTGTGCAGTAATTTGCAGCTCAGCAAGAGAAAAGGAATACATGTTCCTACAGCAGTGTTGTGGGATATTTTCGTGTAATAGATGATCTAAGCATCAAACCTAAAATATTCCTTAAAAGCATTAATGCATATATTACTCTTACTAGCCTGAATAAGAATGAGACCCCCATCTCTAGCAAAAAATGAAAAAAAAAAACCCATATATGTGCATGATAACAATTGTCTGTGGTCCCAGCTGCTCAGGACAGGAGGGTTGCTTGAGCCCAGAGTTTGAAGCTGCGTTGAGGTCTGATGACACCACTGCACTCTACACAGGTGTGTGTTTGTGTGTTTGTGTGTTTATGTGTGTGTGTGTGTATGAGCATGCTTATGTGTGTGTATTTCTATTTATCAGTATCGTACTATTCCTAAATTCGGTAATTCAGGGCATGTGCCATAATACTGTGTAACTGCAGGAAAATAAAAGATAGTAATCACTGCAACATCAGTTTGATTATACAAGTTCAGGTTCACTACCAGTTTATGAGTCTAATTGTTAATTTCTTTCATTTTAATACTTATTGACAGTCCCCCATTCATTCTTCTCTTCTCTCAGTAAATACATTAGTGCCCAGGCGCTGACGGCACAAAGATGAATAAGATGTTTGTTGATCTTAAGGAGCTGCACCACCGCACAGATTCAAGTTCAGTTCAAGCGGTGACTCACAGCGGGAGATGCTCATTTAGATCTGGAACTGCCTTCCACACTCCCCCACATCCTCCCTCATTTCCCTTAGTAAATCCTGCACTGAAGGTTGTATTCTAAGAAGCCTAATTCTCTGCTCATAGAGTTTCCTTTCTCCAGCATTTATTTATATTAGCTGGACTTCTGCTCTCTTGACACCCTGATTGATTTTATTTCACTGTTCAGTTTTACCTTTTCCTGTCTACAGCAGGCTAAAGCCTGCCAGCTGCCTCTTATTAGCATTCTGTCCTGAATAGCGCAAGTTCCTAATTTGGTAACAGCTAAGTACAATTGTCACTTTATTTCAATTACCAAATTTGATGGATCATAAAGGAAAAAAAATAAAGATGATAACTTCTTAACCTTCTGTGAATATACACCAAAATGTATTGATGATAATGGACTCGCTTTAATCCTTCCCAACTTTGTTCAGATATACAAAAAAGGCATCCTTTAGATTTTTTGTTGATTATGGTAAAATAAACCAGCACATTTTTAAATTTTGATTTATTTTAAAGAATCAGAGAGAATAAGGACCCCAAAGCATGACTCTTCTCATTTTAAATTTCACAATAATATTTCCTTTTCCCTCTAGAATAAGCAAGGCCAAACACAATTATAAGTTTTAAGTAAATACTAAGATCAAAAGGCATTTTATTCACTATGGATTTCACCAAGGAAACAAAATGTTATGTAATGTAGAAAGCAATGCTAGCAACCGTACCATAGTCACTCTAAAGTATAAATTGAAGTCTTAAGTATATAAATCTCAACACTTCACCACTGTGAATTGGTATGTCTTAAGAACATTAAGCCCACTTAATGAATGTAGGAAATATTTACATATATATGTCATATGGTTGCATAAATAGCATGGCATAGATTGAAAAATAAATGGTATACCAAATATGCTGGGATAATACTTAGTGTATATCATATGCTAGTAGGTTTTTCTAAAGTAGACACAAAACACATTACAGAGAAGAGAATATAATACTACATTCACATATATATAAATTTAAAATATTTATTGATATAGAAAATTAATTAATATAATAGAGAAAAGCTGAACCGGAGAACAATTGATAAGATAAATGACTGTCAATTTAAATAAGGTCATTAAATATGAAATGTCTGATTTCAAATCAAAAGTTTAGTTTCTATATCAACAAGAATCAATCTAGTTAATTAAAGTATGCATTTAAACCATCAACACAATTTTGCCATCTTAAGGGCAGCCTGTATGCCAGTAGCAAAGAGCCTGGAGAGCAAGTGGTGATGAAATCTTGAAAGGCGTTCTTCACAGCTTGTTGAGAATGTAATATTTTTTCTGATGAGAAATGGTCCACAGCTTGGAAGAAGTTGTAGTTAGTGGGTGCAAGATCTGGTGACTACAGTGGATGACAGAGAGTTTCCAAGTCCAGCTTCCGTAGTTTGAGCAGCACTATTTTTGTAGCATGTGGTCAAGTGTTGTCTTGTAGTAGGATTGGTCGATCTCTATTGCCCAATCTCAGCTGCTTAATCACAGCATCCTTATCATTCCATCCAAGAGTAGCAGTAGACATCTGTAGTCAATTAGCCAGATTGTGTGAAGTTGTAGTGGATATTACCAGTGCTGGACCGCTAAACAGAGAACGTTAGTTTTGTGGATGGATAGTCCATTTTGGACTATGTTTCAGCACTTTATCTTTATCCCACATTTGTACTGAATGCTTGTGATTTTAAAACAGAATCTGTTTTCCATCACACATAACAATGAGATGTAGAAATGGTTCACCTTTACGTCATGAGAGCAAAGAAAGCCAAGTTTCAAGATGATTGCTCTTTTGATACTCACTTAATTCATGCAGAACCCATCTATCCAGGTTCTTTACCTTGGTAATCTGTTTCAAATGGTCGACTACTGTTGAAATTAGTAACATCAAACCTTGCTGCTATTCACATGTAGGTTGAAGATGGATTCCCTTCCATTGCAGCTTTCAACTCATCATTATCCACCTTGGAGTCAGGTCATCCACGTGTTTCATTTTCAAGATTAAAATCACCAGAATGGAACTTCTCAAACCATTGACATACTGCGCATTCATTAGCTATGTCCTTTTCAAACACTTGGATTAATATTTTGAACTGTCTGTGCTGCATTGGTCCATGATGGAACTCATACTCAAAGATAACATAAATTTTGAATTATCTATGGTTTCACAAAAATTACTCTAAAGAAAATTTGAAAGTTAGTAACAAACCAAAACGTATACTTGAAAGAATGAGATGTACCTTCACAGTAAAAAGAAAACAAGAAGTGTCAAAGTGAAATGTCGTGGATAGCAACTGTCAAACTTAGTATGTGAGGAGATTAGACATGTCATACTTACATGGATTTAGAGCTCCATGTCTATGAGTGGGTTAGCTTCAGTTCTAGGATCTCCCATGGCTACCAAAATCCACAGCTGATATAGTCCCTTAGAGCTGACCTCCATGTCTGTGGGGTCCTCATCCAGTGATTCAACCACATGCAGATCAAATGTACCCATGGTTGGCTGAGTTCACAGATCTGGATAAAGAGGACAGACACACACACACACACACATCCAGTGGTTTTGTTTCTCTCAAGAGCCCTGACAAATATGATTTAAGCACCATTTAAAATCTCTAGAAATTATCAACAGGGCACACAATGACACATTTCCTTTAGAAAAAGAAGACACAACTCCTCTAGAAAATCTGCTAAACATCTATGATAACAGCAAACGTCTGTTGTAGCTTCTTAACCTCACTTCCCATCACCCCTAGCTTAGTTGACAAGAATCTATACACCAGACATGAGTAGACAAATGAACCCCAGCTCTAACCTCCAGCTTAAAGTCATGCAGGAGAGCAGGTCCCCAGTGTTTGTATCCTGCCCTGCTCTGTTGCAGAAGCTCAGCAGGTGAGAGTGACTGATAAGTTTGGGTTCCTGTAATCAGTCCCTTCTCTCAGAGTGGCAGCATAGCAAGTCAGGAACACTGAGCTCCCGACTCTAGCTTCTTGTGCAGTGGAGGTTCCATGGGGGGAGAGTCAAGTCAAGAAAACCAAAGCTGTTTCCCCTGCCCAGGACCTGGCTAGCAAACAGGAGAGAAGCCTTCTGACAGCATCTCTGACCCCAGCTCTGGAGCACTGCCTGGGAGGCTCTGCCCAGTGGGAGTGGAAAGGCATCAGAATTGCAGGATTCCTTGGTCTCATCAAAGTAGCTGATTTCATTTGGAACAGTGCATGGTCAAATTCAAGGCCTAAGGTGCTGAAATTTAAAAAAAAATGGAGATTTTGATGACAAGCAGTTAAATTTTAAGTTCTATGAGAGCAATATGCTAAATCAAACACCAGTGAAAGTTTTAGCTGACAGAACCAGAGACAAAGACAGATCACGATGAACCCTCCTGTGGTTGGAACAGTCCCCAAAGAATGGGTTTAAAAAATCATAGTTTTATCATATAAAGAGTAAGGATAATATTTGAAAATAAAAAGATAACCATTCTAATAGAAAATAGGACAACTCAAATAATCATAAAAGAAGCATAAATGTCTTATAGGAAACAAACACCTAACATATTAGTAAACAAAGAGACATAAATTCAGAGAGTAATTAGACATCATTTTGTTGATCAAATTATTAAAAAAATAATGAAATAATCCATTTTGGAAGGGGGCATGGTGAAGTGAAAGCACAGTCACTGCTGGTAGGAATGTAAAAGTGTCCTGGGGGAACATTTAGCATGGTATATATATTAAAATTCCCAAATAGGGAGAAAATGAAGATAGGGTATCACTTTTTGATCTAAAATAATAACCTTTCAGAATATGTACTAGTGATGAGTTTGTTTAAAATAATAGAGAGTGCTTAAGTAAATTGGTTAGATGTTTTTAGGCTGTAGATGTATCTTTAATATGATGATATGGTAGATTGACAGCTTAACTATGTTAAAAATAAGATGGTAAAAGCAAATAGCAAACAAAATGTGTACATTACAAAGGTCTTCTTAGGAATATATGGAATAAATATTTACTATACAGCATCTATGGTACACGTAATACATATGTGCCAAGGATAACAAACTTGAGACATTAGTATATGAATAATCATTATTTTAGGTGATGGTGTTCATTTTTGCCTATAAGTGTTTTATAATTTTTCTACAGTAAATATGTGTTGTCTTTGTAAATTTTGTTTAAAAGCAAGAAATATAACTCTCTGAAAGAATTTATGAAGACTACAAAAGTGACATTATCTATATTACTTGCTATATTAGGATAATTGACTCATCTAAGATTTGGGGAAATAATGGACCAATAGGGTTTTAATATGCCACCCCTTGGCACATCACTTTGCAACCTGTAGACCTATGTTTCAGACTAAGTGACATGGCCTGCAATAGAATTCCTCCACCATTTGTCTTGGGAGACACATTCATCTGATGACTAACTTACCGTATGACACATTTTGATGGCGAGTCCACAGAACACCACGTGTAGACTTAGCCTTTTCTCTCCCATTTGATATGAGTGAGTATACCCTTGAATTCACTTTAATAATTTAAGAGACATAAATAATTGGCAAAAAAAATGTTGTTCTTGACACATTTCACAACTAATGGGGATACATAAGTTTTTAGTGTTGAAAACAACCATTCTCCAACATCAGAGGTCTCAACTTTCAATTCTTAACTTTCATCATTGTCCTCTTGTGCCCCTGGTTTTTATGATGTACAGCCCGAGCTGCATGTGCAGAAGGCTGGTTGATCAAGGTTCTGATAAGCTGGGAAATTAGCTTGGTATAGATCTGTTTATTGGATTCCTAATGCTAGTATAACAAATTAGCACACATTCTGTAACTTCAAATGACACAAATTTAGTAGGTTACATTTCTGGAGGTCAAGTGTCCAAGAAGTTGGTTTCTCTGGGAAGAAACCATGCAGGTAACAAAGCTGCTGTCTTCCGGGAGCCTCCGGGGAGGAATCCATCTCCCTGTCTTTTCCACCATCTAGAGCTTATAGTTTTCACCCTTCGTCAAGGCCAGAAACAGAATTTTCAGGTCTTTTTGCATTGCTGTTACATCACCTCTGTCCCTTCAACTCCTACCTTCCTGTATCTGTCATTACATTTGGCTTGGATAAGCCAGAAGAGCCTCCCACCTGGAAATCCTTAAGGTAATCACACCTGCAAAGTTCCTTTTAGATCAAGTAATGTTCACAGGTGGTGGGAATTAAGGTGTAACTACAGTGGGGAGCTAGTATTCACCTTACCACAGTAGATTTGCTATTTCAGTTTTCTTTTCATTTATTTTTATAAAACTAATAGGTTCAAAGTCCAAAATTATGAAAACAATAATTTAGTTAACTTAAAGGCTAAAGGTATAAAATGACAATTGATAATATTCCAGGGATTTCCAACGTTTTAGGTGTTCTTCACCATACTGGGAGAAGAGTTGCCTTAGAACACAAATTTAATACACAAATGCTTATGAAAGCTGATGAGCAGAAAAAGGGGCTATGCAAAATTTTTATGATATCCATCACCACATATAAGCAAAAAAGTCCTTACATAATCCACATGTAGCCCTCTGGCCAAAATTTGGACACCCCTAAACCCATGCTCCTATTCATACCTAACTATTGAATAAATAGTCTTCTATTTGAAGAAATTATATTTAAAATTAAATATTATACTACTACAATGTTGTACCCCTCGTGATCTGAAAAGATAGAGTAGGACCCCACTTAGATGCAACTAATTAGTGGTTTATTACACCTGCACAGGGGACCACTGCCCTGAGAGGCAGTAGGCCCGGAAGTGGAGGGCAGGTTGTCTTTTATACTCTTTTTTTGGCGTAGCTAAGCAGGCAAGCTAATACAGAAGTGGAAAGTTGAGGTTAGCTCGAAGTGGGGTTACAGCTTTAGTAACAATGGTTACAGCTTGGGTAGGTTACCACCATTGTTTGTCCACAGGGAACCTGGGTTTTTTTTTTTTGTAAAACTTGGGACTTTCCATGCTTTCTCATTCTGAAGCCTTTTCTAGGAATTGACCCTAGCGGGGAGGCTCTGGGGATAGGTTGGGAGCTTGCCCATTACATCTAACAAAACAAGAAATAAATGTGTCATAAAGATGTAAATATAATTTTTTGGCAAGTATGGGTGTGTTTGAAATTTTTAAATTATGTTAAACATTTTCAGAAAAAAAGTCACATATCAGCCATTTAAAACAATGGTTTTGCCTTCAAAAAAAAAATTCTGAAATGGAACAAATTCTGTGAGAGCTCCTATCCCATATCAGTCAGTTAATTCTGTCCCTTTCTCATGTGTGACATTTGGACTTTAATCTACAATTCCCTTTCTAGAAAGTAGGGGAAGCAGTACAGGGCAGTGAAAGTTTTAAATACGTGTGTCTGGAACTGAGTTAATACTCAGTATAAAGTTGTTAATATTTATTTGTCAATGGGATAACAACCAGCTGACTCTTTGATGGTTAAATCTTTCTTACTTTCAAATGCAATGAGCTATTGAACAAAGGAAAATAACATAAAACTGTCCAATGTACCAGGAGCCAACCTCCCCTTCCTCCCTTCCTCTTGCCCCTTCCTTCCTTCCTCCTTCCCTCTTTCCTCCCTTGTTTCCTTTCCTTTCTAAAAACTTTTTGATTGAATCCATTGGAATCATAATGAAAACCACTCTCAAAAGTATTTTATTATTTAAAACTAATTTTTGATGGACTGGCATTGGTGATTGTCCCTTCAACTCAAATCATTGAAAAGCTTTTATGCAAATACATAAGTAGTTTAATAAAACATTTAAAATTTAAAGTCAATTTCCAGGATGGCACCTGTGGCTCAAAGGAGTAGGTTGCTGGCCCCATATAGCAGAGGTGGTGGATTCAAACCTGGCCCCAGCCAAAAATTGCAATAAATAAATAAATAAATAAATAAAGTTAATTCCCTCAAGTAGTTTTTTAAGAACAAAACAATTGTCAATTTAAATAATGTTGGCTTTTGGGAGGCTCCCATAGCTCAGTGGGTAGAGCGCCAGCCACGTGCACCCAGGTTGGCAGGTTCAAACCTGTCTCAGGCCTGCTAACAACAATGACAACAACAACAACAAAAATAGCTGGACGTTGTGATGGGGGCAGCTGTAGTCCCACTTTTGGGGAGGCTGAAGCAAGAGAATTGCTGAAGCCCAAGAGTTTGAGGTTGCTGTGAGCTGTGATGCCACAGCACTCTACCCAGGGTGATAAAGCGAGACTATGTCTCAAAAAAAAATTAAAAAATAATAATTTTGGCTTCTATGTTTATTTGTTTAATTAGAAAATGTAGAACTCTCTTTGAACATTTTAGATCACTATTGTCCTTCATGAATTATGTGGGTCTGTAAAGAATCATTTAGAAAAGTATAAAGGCAACAAATTTCTTGTAATTTTTGGCAAGATCCTTGGGAATAATATATATTGATCTCTCTGATTCTGACTTCACTGAAAATACAGTATATGTTTTTTATAGGGAGACATAAAATTATTATGAAATGTTAGTGTTTAAACTAGGAGGATTGCATCGTAGAGGTTATGGTAGTCTGTTTATGCCTGGCTGTAAGTTTTAGTTACTGCAAGACTTCTTTGTGAGATTTAACAAGTTCAACAATGAAAGTAACTATTGTGCCTTGATAAGACCAATGTGTCTAAACCAATCATCTCAGTCATGTCTACACCATGAAAACACACTTTGGACCATGTGTCCAGGGTCTAATAGCAATTAGCATATAGACTTCAAAGAAATTTAATATATTTCTTACTATAATCATAATGTCTACTTACAGTGAATAAAGGAGTGTGTAGTTGATTTAAGGAAGACATGATGAAAATATAAATATAATAATTTCTTGGAACTAAAAAAGAATGGGCAAATCATGATGTGGTTCACCCCCTATGAGAGGAAAGAAATTGTCTCTGTCTACAGAGTATGATTTTTCCATGAACGTATATTTCTCTTTTCTTAATATCATGTCTTTTGGGTTACTGAGAATAGGCAATTTTAGCACAAATATTAGGTAGGAATCTACAGATATCTGTAACATTAAATTGAAATTTGTGAACGGAATTTCTTGTATTAGAATAAGGAGATTAAGATACATCTTACTTGATAATATTTTTGAGCAATAACTTAGTCACATTGGAACAGAGAGTTTGGAAACAGATATTGATTTTTTCAGAACAAATATGAAAATGATAAAGGACATGAAGAGAAGATGCAGAAATCTATTTCTGGCCTCAAACATGGTCAGCATTTTTCAAATAAATGTCATTTCCTCTAACTGTATAGCCTAAGGACCATTTTAAGTTTAATTTGGTGCAGGGGACTGTTTTTCATTTATTGTGAAAAAAATTGTTTGGAGGGCAATTCCAATGGCTGTATAAATTATATATTTACATTCATATATATCCACATATTTTTACATTCCTGGTTTTGTAATTAGAATACCACAATTAAAAGTGACAATTAGCATTTTACATACAGTTTTTGAAGTTTTAAAATCCATTCTCAGTTAATTACTCATAATTGATATTTCTGATGTTTTAGTAATTTTCCTCCATCAAGTTTATTAAGAAAATTTTTGCTGTTTGTTATGAATTAAAAACATTTTTGGGCTTTAGTGACAAGTTGACATTTGATATACATTGTGCTGGGTGGAGAATTTTTATTCTGCTCTCAGGCATTTATTAAGCACTTTTGGTATATGTTGTTGCCTTACTTTCTGGTAAGCAGAGGCGATGGCCAGGTAGGTTAATTAAAAGGGGGAAGTCCAATGAGTGCTGCAGGAAAACCCAGCATGGTTCAACTGCTGGGGAAGGAAAAAGGCAGGGTTCAGTGCTTTGTGGTGGGGGATATTGGAGTTCAGGAAGAAGCTGCTAACGGTTTGGGTAAGCAGAGGTTCTGAGATTGAAAATCTCTATACCAAGGAAAATAACGTGTTTGGAATTTAATCCAGCTTCATTGGGAAGGGTTTGAAATGGATTTTTTTAATTTCAGAATTAAATTTCTGTACTGGTTATATAATTTGCTTTTGTATGCTTTAAGTCAAAGTTACAGGTGCATCCTTCATCCAGAATGTGTGCATTGAACCTGTGAGGTGTCAGTTAGCCAACCTCTCATCTCTCTCCCATCTACTTGATTCCCACTGAGGATTATTTTAGGCCTTTACCCTGAGCAGCTGAGGGGATAGATGTGTGGCTTATTAATTCCAGGAAGATGTGTGGGAGGGGAAAGAGAATTCAAGGGGGAATAGGTGGTTAAGAGGAGGACGGTGGTATCGTTTTCCATGATGCCATTCAGCCATTTTCCATTTGGGGTCATAATTAGAATTTGAATGTTCAGAGTAAGTTTAGAAATCAGACTGGAGTCAAAGCCAAGGGTGTATGTTCTGAGTCTATCTGACATCACCCAGAAAAAGGATTTGCAGAGAGGGGAGCTGGGACTTATGATGGCCTCCCCAAGTCTGACTCCCGAGGTCTGCAGATGCCAGCACAGGCAGGAGAAAACCATCTTAGTCCCCTGAGTTGATCAACATTAGTATTGAATACAAGTAACTGAGTTTTCAAGTATACTAGCTTCTGCTGTTTGGTGTGATTCATTACCAAACTATATAATGGAGAGACATATCACATTTACATATTTATATCAGTGTTAAGCTTTGTTGCCATCTCTCAACCAATGTGAGTCATAGGCTGTGGGCAGTCTTGAGTACCAGAAAATTTTAATAAATCTTCAAGGCAGACAAAAATTGAAACCAAGAAATAAAGCAAGGAGATGTAAATGTTCTCCAGGCTAAGTGCTGCCTCTGACTCCTCTGCACAGGTCTGTGACCATTTCCACTCAAGTTAAAAATCTGATACAATGACGGAAAAAAGAAAGCAGAGGACCCAAAGGCGTGAGAGTTCGTGTGGTCTGTGTGAGTGTGAGCATGTGTGAGTGCACGATTGTGTATGTGAGTGTGAATTAGTGTGTGGGTGCCATGTATTAGCGTGTGTGAGTGTGCATGGGTTGGGCGTGTGAGAGTGTGGCTGGGCCCACGCGGGCCAGCACAGAGCCAGGGGAGCTTTAGGCAAAGCTCGAATTACAGAAGTTAAAAGAATTTGAGGAAAGCAAGAAGACAAGAGAATGCCTGATAAGAGCCAGGTGGACGGGATTCGAGATGGGCAGAGCACCTGACCCTAATGCCAGGTGTGTGTGCAGCTGGGACAGAGATTTCTCAGAGCGTATTATCAGGTTTCAGTTCCATTTCCAGATTGTCTTTTTTTTTTTTCTTTTTTTGAGACAGAGTTCCCCTTTGTTGCCCTGGGTAGAGTGCCGTGGCATCACAGCCCACAGCAACCTCCAACTCCTGGGCTCAAGTGATTCACTTGCCTCTGCGTCCTGAGTAGCTGGGACTACAGATGCCTGCCACAACGCCCGGCTATTTTTTAGAGATGGGGCCTCACTCTTGCTCAGGGTGGTCTTGACTTGTAAGCTCAAGCAATCCACCCAGCTTGGCCTCCCAGAGTGCTGGGATTACAGGCGTGAGCCACCGTGCCTGGAGGTTTTCCAGAATTTCTTGATGCAATATAGTTACTTCTTTGACACTGAACGACTCTGCCAATGATAGTTGTATTAACTGGAAAACGTGAGTTGTTGAAACATCAGTTTCAGAAAGACACGTGCTAGTTTTATTTCAGTTTTGTTCTAATATTCCTTGAATAGTATTTAGAGGATTTTTGGATTTAAAAGAAAAAAGAAGAGAAGTGATGGTAATGCAGTGGGCTTTAGTGGTTTGGGCATTAATTAAAACAGCATTTATAGATTAAAATAAAACTTTTAATTACAAAACTGAAACAATATTTATCAACATGGAAGACAAACTGAAAAAAAAAAGGTGGAACAGCCATGATTAGACCTTTCTCCTATGTTTCATGATTCCTTATTCAACACATTGTATCAAACCTCCGTTATTCTGAGGGTTGTGGAGATCCATCTCTCTTACCTAATGCTAAAAAAGAAAAACAAATCTTGGTTACGTTCTGCAAAGTGATTAATTTTTAGAAAGGAATTATCAATGTGCAAGGTGGGATAATAAAGTTTGCAAATTCATCCTGGAGAAAATGCCACATTCCTCATTGCTGAGCACCACTATAGTCACCAGATGGTCAAGGGGAGTATTTCCAAGGTGACCGTAGCTGCAAACGTCCTGACAGCTGCTTTCCTTCTTTAACTGTAGAGCGAAAAGCCAACATTTCACTAAGTCTGGTGTCAGCTCGCCACCTTGTGGTGGAGATGGGAATGGATAAGGTTTTAAAACAATCCAAAAGAACAATGAAGCGATATTCAGTAAAAACACCTTCTAAGTACGTGGCCTATTCCTAAACACAACAAAGTAAAGACGTGTAAAAAACATTTTAGATTCAAAATCTTAAAAAAGAAAATGAAATTATTTTTAAGGAAAATTTGGTATTTTTTCATGAAAATGTATGAGTTTTTCCTTAATTATAAAATTGTGTGTGTGTTGTATGCATATATGTATATATTTATTGAGTATACAAAGAAAAATTATCAAAAAATATAAACATAACTTGAGTCAACTCTAGAAATAATAATTTCTAATGGTTTGGCTTATTTATTTCTAAAGAAAATTTTCCAAAGTGTTTTTGTATGTGAATTTTTATAGTTAAGGAATGTATTCTTATTTTTACTCAATTTTACATCTTACTAACCTTCCATATTATTCTATGTTCTCTGAAAGATTAAGAATTCTATTACTACAATGATTTTGTAACTGTAACAACATTTTCCAAAAACAACAAATTGTTTTTGTTTTTGTTTATTAAGTGTTAAACAAAATTGAAATTATTTGGGTTAAACAAAGTTAAGGAGGCTGGTTTGCTGTATGAGTTCTCTGAAGTTTTTAAGGCACTAAAAATCAGAAATCTTACTGATTCAGTGTGTGTATTCTTTTTACAAGCTAAATATTGTTTTGTTTCCAAAGATTTTGTTGTGAAGTCTCTGAATAAATGTTCACTGAAGACATTTTAAATTGGAATTAAGGTACCTATAGATAACCTCCAAATACAGATATATATATATATATATATATATTAAATTTCTCTACTTGGAAAATGTTATTACTATAATTATAAGACAATAATTTTATCCAAGCCTCAATTGTATAGAACCATTAAAATCTGTGGAGAAAGACCCTTTCTATATTGGATCCAAAGACCAAGATCTGTTTTGTTCTACATATTACATATTTTGGTTTTCCAAGATGAGATCTGTGTTCTTTACAATTTGATATCAGAAAATATCAGTCATTTTGGTGGTCTTTTTAAACCAAAAGGAATATCACAGGAATACACAAAAAGAATATCACAGGATTACTATATATATCCTACATAGCTAATTCTCTCTCCTATTAAGTCACGCACACACATGTTAAAACCTGTATTAAAATAAAATGTCCTTACTGTTTTAGTTAATATGCCTTAATTAATCTCTTAATTTGACCATAATGATATTTTACTCTGGGCATGGCTGCAGCAATGGCGCATATTCTCCAAGGTATGCAGATAACTGGGGAGTCCCAGTTGCAGGAAAGTCTGAGACGTGTCTTTCAATTTCTCCTTCTTATTTGATGTTAACAAGGGATCTGTGAATAACTATCTTCACTTTACACATCAGGAAATTTAATATTAATGAAGTCACGCAAGTTTTAACTCATGTATCTCCTTAACATTGTAAGTTTTCTTTTTCATCATTGTCATAACTATCACAGCGGTTCAGGAACAGATAACGTCCATTAAACACAGACTACATGGCAGTGTGTGCATTTGGATACATTTAATGCTCACAACAGCTTAGTAACTGTTCTAATTCTTCTCCTTAGGTAGATGTAAACTGAAACTGAAAATATTTTAAATGAATTTGCTCAATATCACGCACCTACTAAGTGGTGGGATTACATTTCTGAAAGAGATGTTGGCAATACTCTCCTAAAACACCTTGTACAGTTATGTCTATAATGTTTGCATCCATATATAACTGACATCATTCCTCATTGTGCACATAATTAAATCACTTAGGTAATAAGTGTCTTCATTCCCATTGTACAGAGGTAGTAACTGAGTAACTGAAAGGGTAAACAGTTCAAGAGAAAAGAGCTTGAAAGAGGAAAAGCTGGGATTTTGAGACCAGGTCACCAGGCTGCAAAGCTGATTAACACTACCCTCTCTTCACACCTGCGCCTGTTCATGGAAGAAGCGTCTGTCCTTAAGGGTTATCTCTCCTGACAGCCTGAATCACAGCTCCTCTGCCCTCTGCCCTGCTGAGGATATTCCACTCCCAGGCTACTGTGTCTCCCAATGCTTTATTTAATATACAGTCTCTTGCACAGAGAAAGTATTTTTTGCAAAAATTTGTGTGCATTGGTGCATGAGGGAAGAAGGAACAGTGAGGAAAACTCATTTTGAAATGTTATGTCCATTTTCTATAATATAGGAATTATGTAAATCGGGAACAATTATGTGCTTACATATATGACATCTTTTGGCTGGCTAAAGTATTTTACGGTAGTAACAGTTAGTTTCTGTCAGCTTGGCACTCATAGCTCAAGTGGTTAGGGTGCCGACCGCATACACTGAAGCTGGTGGGTTTGAGCCCGGCCCAGGCCTGCCAAACAACAATAATGACTCAACAGAAAACACAGCCAGGCATTGTGGCAGGTGCCTGTAGTTCCAGCTACTTGGGAAGCCAAGGCAAAAGAATGGCTTAAGCCCAAGAGTTGAAGGTTGCTGTGAGCTGTGATGCCACAACACTCTAGTGAGGGCAACATAGTGAGACTCTGTCTCAATAATAAAAAAAAAAAATTAGTTTCTGTCATTTCTTTAAGTGCTTCTTAGAAAGAAACAGTTAGCTTTAGATCTAGATAACTAAATGGTGATGGCTGATAAACCCTCCCAGTGAAATGAGATTCACTGTTAGTTGGGGGCGCTCGTGTGTAAATATAGTGACAATAAGCTGAAGCAAGTACTTCTATCTGAGTGCTTTGCACTGTAACATCAGTGTGGAGCTCTGTGTTTGCAATTCTAATAGAGGAGAGGTTCCTTGTGATGGCGTTCCTTGTGTGAAGCCCCCAGTGTTTTCAGCATTGCTTCCTTGGCTGCCACTTTATTATAAACAAAACTTAAGTTTGAGTTTCCTCTGAATAACCAGAAAATAAGGGGCTTTTTTTTTTAAAGAGGCAATAGTTTTATCTACTGAATATTGAATTTTCCAAAAAAAAAAAAAGAACCAACAAAAGGGGGCTTTTTTTTTAAAGAGGCAATAGTTTTAACTATTGAATATTGAATTTTTCAAACCCCTCTCCAAAAAAGGAGACCTTTAGTTTCTGAGAATATCACAACAACCTGCTAAATTTGAAAACCTTGACAATGAACATTAATTCTCCACCAATAAACACACCTGTTATAGTCTTCCACTCTCCAGAGTAGTAAGGTATGCGGCCCTGTCAGAGGTAACTTTTTGTAAGTAGTATCAACCAATTAAAAATTCTGATGGATATCTACTGCACACTTAGTAAGCCTAAGTAGTACAAAAGGCAACACATAAACATTAAAAGTTTTAAAAAGACATTATCCCTAGCCTCAAAGAACTTATTGACAAATACAACAAACTTATACCAAGTATTCAACTCTTTAAAAATAGCAAGCATAATAGAACTTGGTAAGATTTTTGGTAGATTAGAATACTATTTTAAGACTGTACAATACTGATATGGTTTGAATGACAGAATGAAGAATGTTCAGTTTTAATACCATTTTTTGTGTTTCTGATTGAGTTTATTAGGGTCATTTCTTTTTTGTTTTTGTTTAATCTAGTGAGAGGCTTATCACTTTTATCTTTTCAAAGAACCAACTTTTTGTTTTATTAATCTTCTGTATAATTCTTTTGAATTGATTTCATTTAGTTTTGCTCTGACCTTAGTTATCTCTTTTCCTGTGCTGGTTTTGGGATTTGGTTGTTCTTCCTTTTCCAATTCCTTGAGATAGTTCATTATATTGTTGACTTTTGATTTTTTTGCATTTTGGACATAGCATTTCAGGCTATGAATTTTCCTCTTAGGACTGTTTTTGCAGCATCCTACAGGTTTTGGTAATTTGTGTCTCATTTGTCAGTCAGTTCAAAAAATCTTTTGATTTCTACCTTAATGCTCTCCTTCCCCCAATAATCATTCAACGGTAGGTTGTAGAGGGAGGGAAAGTTATGTGGATGCTGAGCCACATGTGTCAGGACTGTGCTGGGAACTGAAAGACACGAGTGTCGGTGTGCAGAGTCTTTCAAGTGTAATAAGAAAGTAGCTTGATTTTGGTGGGCAGCAGGTGCATCTTAGTCATAATAAGAGAAAAATGAGAATATTTAATGCACCATTACACACATGCATCCATGAGAGAAATATTCAGAGATGCACTGTCAATAAAATTCAGAACCCAAGATATTCTATTTTTGGTGTCTACAGGAAAGTAATTATTTTTGTTCAAGGCATATAAGATGTTATACGTCTGATTCTTAGCAAAGGCAGGATGCCCTTCTTTGTTTTTGTTTTGTCATTTGATCAGCAACTCCATGAGTATTAGCAAAAGCAAAGAAGAGAAGATATGAAAAGTACCTAGAAAAACACAAAAAACAAACAAAAAGGGGAGGCTAGCTCTCAATTAACCAGGGCATGTAGTTATTTAATGTAAAGGAGTGTGTGAGGAATGTGATTATTGAGATTTCTGGATTACCCTATTGCATTTCCAGTAAATCCACTACTATTGTGTAGCTAATGTTGGTGTATTAACAGTTTCACAGCTACTAAGCAGGAGAAACAATTGTAATCATTTTTAAAGTATTTGGAACTCAAATCTCATTGCTGTTACCAGTGTACAGCAAACAATTACAGAATGCAAGTTTATTTTTATTTGCATATTTAATTTTTTAACCTACCCTATCCTATTTAATAATAATGACCATTTTTTTTCAACTCATCATGGAAGGTCAATACATATTTATGCTCTTTTAAAGGTATGCTTTACTTGGTGGATAACTGTATTTTCAAAAATACTGCAATTTTTTTGAGAGGGGTAACTAAGTGATTTTTACATTTTTACAAAAGCTTTTTGCAGTCATTCTAATATATTTGCCAAAACCTCCTCTATACTCTGTGTACAGAATTTGACAACATTTATTATCTGCTATCAAACCTTGTCAGTTCTGCAGAGGCAATTATGGTTGACTACAGATATTCAAATTTAGTTTTCTGCTAAGAAGCAGATTTGCACAATAATATACCAGATTGTTAAATTTTACAATGTGGATGGTTATACACAACAGTGCTTAACAAATCACCAGCACAATGAGGTGTGAAATGCAATCCTGTGTCAAAATGACTGTCTCATGTTTTCTACCCTTTGACTTTGTTTTTCAGAATGACTCTTACCTGGTCTTTACTCTTTAACCAGGAGCCTGAAGTGAAAATGAACAGAAAGAAGAAACTAGCTTTGGGGGAGGCTTTGGGGGACATGTAGGAATCACTTTACTTGAGTTAGCTGTATCTTTGCCTTATTTTTGATTTTCAGAATTTGAGTGGCTTTAATTTTGAAAGATTTCTCCAGCAGTGTTAAAATGTCTTAAATCTTTTTAGTATTTTCCTAAAATTTTTCATTAGTACAACAAATGCAATAAAGACTTTAGATTTCTAAAATGTATGTGATATATAGTTTTGAAAGTGAAAAAATCGTATGACTGAAGTGTCTAGATAATATTGATCATTAATAAATATTCGCTGATTATCATTATAAATTATATATATGATGTAATGTTTTTCTAAAATGTCTATCATTAAAAGTATTGCATTATTATTACTGAAAAAATAAACATTAACATTAAATTTTATGAAATATGTAGTATACAGAGAAGAATACCAGTTAAAAACAAAAATTGACTTTAAAGCACTGTCTGTAAACTATAATTCACAAGCAATATTAATGTAAAGAGTGATTGTTTTGAATATTCTATTACTCTAATAATAAAAGTACTATGGTTTTTTCCAATGTTAAAACCATATCTTTATTTTATGTTGCTACAGGTGTCCCAGAAGCTGCCCATAAAGTTGCACCACATAGAGAAAGAGGGGAAATTGTAGTTAAATGTACTTTCATTATATTATTTTATAAAATATTTACAAAATATTATCTACATGTTGGCCACATCTTTGAATAGCTTATGTTATTCAGGATTAATTTTTCTTGGTTCTAAATTTTTGTGACATTCTCTGTGTTTTCATATGCTTAAGTGACATGACAGGATTTGCTGTAAGGTGTTTTTTTCATTAGTACTTTTTAAGTATATATTTTAAGAAATTATTATTTCAGTTGTGATTTTGCACAGTCAAACTGAATGTATACATACAGAATTTTGATGTAAAACATACTTTATGCACACAGTAGACACTTAAGGTTTACTAAACGAATGTACTAACTAAAAAAATGTGGATATTTATTTCAACGATGGAAAAGGCCCCATGCCATTTTAATAAGCTGATCCTCTCTAGAAGAATACCAGCTCTGTCAGTAACACAAACATAATTACCCCTACGGCAATATTTCCAGAAATTGCACCGCTTTTGTCTCACTTTGATGTTTCTGTTTGTGAATTTTCAGGGCGGGTGATTTACTACGGAGCCCCCGTTATAACTTTCTGCCTTCCTGTTGTTCTTCTCATGTTTAGCTCCTTGTGAAGGCAACACATTCTTCTGCCACAGTAACATGTGTATTAATAACACGTTGGTCTGCAACGGACTCCAGAACTGTGTGTATCCTTGGGATGAAAACCACTGTAAAGGTAATGATTACTCCTTACTCATCCAAAAACTTGCCTGCCTGTGGAGTAGGAGAGAAGTTTATACGTACACAGACAACCGCTTAAAAATAGAGCATATCGTGGCTTTTGTGAGTGCCGTGTGTGTGTCTTTTTGTCAATTTGTAATTATTTTTCTGAGCCTTTACTCATCCTGCACTGTATCCAGATGTTTCCTCAGTTGCTGGTGGTTAGCGGACCATCCCTAACACTCGAGTCCTCAGTAAAGACTCCTCATTAGATCCTGCAGAGCTGCAGGAAAAGTGCATTACCTGCTACCATAGCGGGTACCACTCCCTCTGCCGCTACACCACTCACTTATTCCAATTTTTCTTTACTGGACTTTGGACACATACTCTAGAGATAAAATCTACTGAAGGAGCATTTGTCTTTTCAAGTGCTTCCAGCCACTTCAGTTCAGGTTTGCAATGAAAATGCTTTTCCTTCCTTTCCATGAAAACAGCTTGCAACGCCCTCACTGCCTTCTCTAGTCTGGGCACAAGGGTTTGTTTACACAGAAGGAGCTCCTCTCCTCGGCTGCATTGTGAATGTCACATATTTTAGTTAAGTTGAAAGCTGTAACCTAATAACAACCTAAGGTTATGGGGAGGGGGG
>NW_003852422.1:5805326-5826825 GCF_000181295.1 Otolemur garnettii
TATGAGTAGAATATGAATGTTTTGACATAATAACTAAGAAAGTTACATGAAGGCTATGTTAACCAGTTTGATGGAAGTGTCATGGATTGTGTGAAAACACCACACTGTACCCCCAAAGTGCATCAATGTACACAGTTACCATTCAATAAAAAAAAAAATTATAAAAAAAAAAGAAAAGAAAATGCCATATAAATTCTTTTATTCGATTCAATATTAAACCATTTGCAAAGGATGATGAACAGGTAAATAACCCTTTCACACTTGAATTTCAATATTACCTCTTTAAATACCTTCTGTGGATAGAAGCAGAGGAATCTTGTCCGTTAGTTTATTACTGTCAGTAAGAAAGGCAGGTCCGGCATCAGTTATTTTCTAGTGAAATGTTGATGATGATTCCTTTTGTGTCCACTTCTGAAAGCATAGGAAATTATATACTTTCTGAATTATCTTGATAATGCACTGTTAATTATTAGGCATCACCACTGTCTTTGTTGGCCCAATGTAAATTTGTCCCGGTGTATATAGGAATATTTGACATGAGATAGCAATCAAGAAAATGTGAATAAGTGCATTACCAAAGTCCATATTTATTCTTTTCCTGAGGAAAAAATTTTCTTTTGATTTGTAATTCCTTCTCTTGGAGTAGGAGGAAATCTTTTTTTTTTTTTATTTCGGTCATTTCTAATTTATTAAGGTTAGTTTCATGGCAAAGCCTATGGTGTAATCTAAAACTTGTTTTATGTGCCCTTGAAAAGTACACGTATTTGAGTTGTCAAGTAGGTTATTCTATAGATTTCTTTTTTCTTTCCATCTCGGTAGATCATAGCAATGTTCTGGTCTTCTAATCTTATTTTGATGTTCTGCCATGTTTTATCCATTACCAAAAGTGGGTACTAAATTTTCCAGTTATTTTAGTTGAGCTGTCTGGTTCCATCTTTAATTTTGTGAGGTTTTTGTTTCATGTATTTTTAAGTCTGGTTGTTAGGTCCATTTATGTTGATAGTTGTTATGTGTATTGACTGTTTTTCACTATAAAAAAGATCTTCCAATCTTTACTAATACATTTTTTGTCATGAGGAATATTTTATCTGACATGAGTATCGCACCCTGCCTTCTTTATGATTTGGTTTTCATCCTTTTTTCACGCTTTTTTCACTCCACCTTCTTTATGATTTGGTTTTCATGCTTTTTTCCTCCATTCTTTTGCTTTTACTCCATTATTATCTTAAATACAGAGTAGAAAGTGTGTGGGTGGATCCTGTTTTCTTATCCAATCTGCCTTGATACTATTATTGATATGGTTGGATTTATGGCTAACACTATACCTTATTTTGCTTTTGGTCTCTACAGATTGCATGCATTTTTCCTCTATTTTTCCTCATCGTTCTATGCTGCATTAAGTAAATATGTTCTAATGTAATATTTTATTTAATATGTTCAGTGGTTTTTCAAGGTATTTTTGCTTAGTTTATTAGTAGTTGTTTAGGGCTTTGGTATACAGCTTATCTTCTCTAAATATATTTTAGATTTATACTAACTTAACATTATTCATTCATAGCTCTATTTTTCTTTGTTTTCTTCCTACTGTTTTTGCACATGTCACATCATATGCATTTACAGTCTTAAGAACACATTGAAGTAATTATCACTGGATATAATGTTATGCCTTTTAAAGCATCTGAAAAAAGGAAGGATGGCAAATACATACATCATGAATTGTGATACAACCCCCCTTCTTTACCACTCCTGGTTCCTTTTATTTGTTTTCATAGATCTCATTCCCCTCCGGTGTTATTCTGTTCCTCTCATAATAGCTCTTCTCCCACCTACATCATTTGTCCTGCTGTCACCAAATATATTGCATTTTGATAAGTTATAGGCTCAACAAATGCAATTATATACATACCAATTTGCATTTTTTAAAGTTAAGAATGCAGAAGAAATATGCAGCTACATTGTTCTGCATAATTATATATGTAATCGCCTTTATTGATGATTTTACTTGACTACTTAATTTATCATCTGCTTAATTTTTTCATGACTTGAGTTGCTATCTGAGGTCACTGGGATTCTACTCAAAATCTTTCTCTTTCTTCAATAGTTCTTCTAAGGTCATTCTTTTTATTTTTGGCAGTTTTTGGCCAGGGCTGGGTTTGAACCTGCCACCTCTGGGATATGGGGCTGGCACCCTACTCCTTTGAGCCAAAGGCGCCACCCTTAGGTCACTCTTTAAACTTTGAATTCTCTTCATTTTGTCTCTCTGGTAATGTCTGTATTTCATGTTTAAAGAGTTTTGCTTGTACTAATTTTTGGTTGACAAGTTTGGGGGCTGTGTTTTTGTTTTGTTTTTGTTTGCAGCACTTTAAACAGGTCACGGTGCTGCCTTCTGGCCTTCTCTAAGGATAAATCAGCTGTTAATCTGATTGTGGCTCCTTTCTATGGAATGAGTGCTTTTTTTTTCTTTTGCTGCTTTCAAAATTTTCTCTATTTCTTTTTGTTAACATTTTTAGTATTATACATATATTTAATGTCTCAGTATGGATCTTTTTGCATTTATCCTATTTGGAGTTTGTTGAATTTGGATGTGAGTTTTCTCATTAAGTTTGGGAAGTTTTCAGTGTGTGTGTATTTTTAGACAGACTCTCACTTTGTGGCCCCAGGCTAGAGTGCTATGTTGAGCTGCCTAGCTCACAGCAACCTCAAACTCCTGGGCTCAAACCGTCCTCCTGCCTTAGCCTCCTCAGTAGCTGGAACTACAGTTGTCCACCACAACACTGGCTAATTTTTCCTAATTTTCTTGCTCTTGCTCAGGCTTTTCTCAAGCTCCTGAGCTCAAGAGATCATGTTGCCTCACCCTCCCAGACTGCAAAAATTATAGACATGAGACACTAAGCCTGGCCTCAGCCTTTATATTTTTAAAATACTTTTCCTGTTATTTTTAATCTCTCTTCTCTTTCTTATGCTCCTGTAATATTGCCTTGGTGTTTAGGATGGTTTGACACATTTTTCTGAGGTTCTATTTATTTTTCTGCATTCATTTTTCTGCTCTTCAGATTGCATTAGTTTTATTTTCTATCTTCAGGTTTGCTTATAGTTTCTGCTTTCAGCTGAAGAGTCACTGATATTTATTTTAGTGATTGTGCTATTCAGCTGTAGGCTTTCCATTTTGTATAATTTTTCTTTACTGACTGATATTCTTTGTTTAATAAAGCATTGCCCTTATCCCCATTAACTTTCTTAATCGTAATTGCTTTAGTTCCTTAAGCATATTGGTTATAGCTTCTCTGAAATTTGTGTCTGTTACCAGAAATCTTGGTCTCTCAAAGAATTTGTCTGCAAACTGTACAATGTAGATAATATATTATAGTAAGTATGAATACTAATCCCCTCTGATTATAGTTTTCTTGCCTGTTTCTAAGTGAGGAGCTGGCTGGATGATTTCATTAAGTCCCTCATGTTGCATCACAGAGGCACAGCCTTCAGTGAACATGGTTTTGGGAGGGCTGTCCCTCCCCCTGTTCTCCGTCCCCCCCCATTCTCCATCCCTCCCCCGTTCTCCGTCCCCCCCATTCTCCATCCCTCCCCCTGTTCTCTGTCCTTCCCCCTGTTCTCTGTCCCTCCCCCTGTTCTCTCTGTTTGGTTGTCCACCAGTGTTGGTATCACACTCAGCTGTTACTTCCCATTCATCAATAACTTACTCCATTGCATTTGTCAATGTCCAGGGTTATAAGTTATTCCATAATCTGATCTGATTAAATTCAATTTTGGGGACCTCTTTGCATACCTTCCCTGGCAATGGAGACACATTTGCTGATGGTGGTGAATGCATCTTATTCCTATTCTATAAATTTACCTTTCTCTTCCTCCATAAACCTTTTCCATACTTAGCTTAAAAAGAAAAGAAAATTCAGTTTACTACAGGGGTAGTCTTCCAGTGCAGGCTTTGTGAGTTGTTACAATGTAGGGGCTATTGTTCGCTGTTCATTTCCTGGTCTATTTTATCAACTTCTAGCTCTTCTTAGTTTTGGCTTGTTGATACTAAGGCATGGACAGCCTCATGTTAATTGTTTAACACAAAATCTCTCTCACCTTTAGGTTTCAGCTTGTCTGCCCTCTGTTCCAAATAAACTAAGCTTTTTGAGAAAGCTATAGTGTTTTGCATTCTTGATTCCCTCCCTGGGTACATTTCTGTACCACTTCTGTGGACAGGGGCAGGAAGATGATCAGGTTCTTCTGGAATAGAGGCCTTTATGGACGAGGCACTGGGTGTGAGGAGCCGCCCCTGGTGAGCTGCACTTACAGCTGCAGGCTAAAGGGAGGAAGGGAGCCCCAGACACCCTGTCTCTCAGGCCTATAACAGAGCACTCGTAACACAGATCTGGGGAGTGGGGGATGTTCGAATGCTGGTCCCCTGCCCCTCCCGGAGAGATCATGTAGCTCTCTGGACAGGATGCTGCAAGGACAGGGACCTCTGTGTTCCCGTCTGCAATGTCCCTGAGTGGAGCTCCCGGCATAAGGAGTTAAGGGTGGAGGGAGCTCGTCATGGCCGCAATGCTACCAGCTCTTACTCTTCCTAAAGAAATTGAGTAAATAAGTTTAAACGAACATTTCTCCTCTAGCTGTGCACCATTAACAAAATTGCTAGTTTCCTTTAACCAGACTTCAAGTGGTTGAGCTTTTCAAACAATTTTTTGAATTAAATAACCATGTATGGCTATTTAATTTGGGAGAGTCTGTGTTGGCATGATGTCACCATTCTGAAAGTATCTCTCTTCAAATTAAATCAAATTACCTTTGGTGTCAGGATGTGGTTGTTGCTCTGACTTCAGTTATCCATGTCAAGAATAAATACAGGATGATACAGATATATTGATGTTCCCAGTTTTGGAGTTCTTTTTATAATAATTAGAAGAAAATAATTCACTGTTTCTGAAATTACCAATTCATTTTCAAATGCCATGCTGAAGATATTTAAAAAATTAAATTTATGTAATGAAATAAAAAAATTATATATATATATAAATTTTTAAAGCTAAAATGCTGAATAGTGAAAGGTTGGTTTTTAAGACAAGAAAATAGGGCTCTAATGACAAGTGAGACCTTTTATTTTTAAATATTTTCTAATGCAACTGTAATCCTGTAAAAATTGCCTGCTCAGCCTATTTAGTTTCAAAGCCCTCAGTATTCATTTTGACCATAAGATTAATGCGCGGGGGTTTTCTTGTTTTGTTATATTTTCTCTCGGCCCTGTAGAAAAGAGGAAAACCAGCCTCCTGGACCAGCTGACCAACACCAGTGGGACTGTCATTGGTGTCACCTCCTGCATCGTGATCATCCTTATCATCATTTCTGTCATCGTACAGATCAAGCAGCCTCGTAAAAAGTACGTGCAGAGGAAAGCAGACTTCGACCAGACGGTTTTCCAGGAGGTGTTCGAGCCTCCGCATTATGAGTTGTGCACTCTCAGAGGGACGGGAGCTACGGCTGACTTCGCGGACGTGGCCGAGGACTTTGAAAATTACCATAAACTGCGGAGGTCATCTTCCAAATGCATTCACGACCATCACTGTGGATCACAACTGTCCAGCACTAAAGGCAGCCGCAGTAACCTCAGCACAAGAGATGCTTCTATCTTGACAGAGATGCCCCCACAGCCGGTCAAACCCCTCATCCCCCCCATGAACAGGAGAAACATCCTCGTCATGAAACACAACTACTCCCAGGACGCTGCAGACGCCTGTGACATAGACGAGATCGAGGAGGTGCCGACCACCAGTCACAGGCTGTCCAGACACGAGAAAGCCGTCCAGCGGTCAGTATCTATAGATTTTTTGATGACAACTATAACCTGAGGACTGTAATGCTTCCAGAGTATTGTCTTCTATTTTGTCTTCATATTTCAGTTTCCCTTTGATTAACGATTTCAGCGGTAGTGTTTTAACTTTTTCGTTCTTTTTCCTATTCAGGGCCATCCATACACTTAGTAAGTCCCATCCATGTGCAGGACACCCACACACAGGCCAAAGATACTTCATTTATTCTTAAACACATGCAAAGATTTATTTCTACAGAAGTGATGGGTTTTAATTTGTATTGATAATTTGATTCCACATGGTAATTCAGACTGCTCCTATCAATATTTATATATTTTATGGTATGAAATGATATTTGGAAACACTTTGCCTTACCAAGATGGCTCACCCATCTTGCTGAATAATTTTAATCCAAGATTAAAATATTTTGCAATATAATATATTTATTTTTGGTATGAAAATGAAAATAACATTTATTTCACGTATCACAGAATACTTACATTAGGAATTACATATGATACTAAGGTATATTTAGCATTTATTTTTAAGTATAGCAGAAATTATTGAAAGTATTCAATGTGTCTTCCTTTTACTATAACTAGAATATCATCTGTGTTATATCATGAGCCCTAAGATAAGTAAAAGTTTTGAAGAAAAAAATAAATGAAAAAATTATTTTAAATTCCAAAAATCCATTCTTCCTATGCTTTGTTTTGCATGTTTACTAGAATATAGTTTATTGTATAAATTGACATACTTTCTGCATTCATTATACATTCTCAAACCTGACTAATTTAAGGAATTTGATACATTTTGCATGCTAATTGAAGAAACATCTACTTTCACAGTTTTATGAATTTTAGGAATGTTCTTAGTAAATATTTGTGTGAATATGTTTATTTCTGTGCAAATATTACTTTGTTGAATGAAATAGCCATAACATTCCAGGTTCTGCCTCATTGGGTCTCTAAGCAAACATGAATCTGAATACAACACAACTAGGGTCTAGAAAGAAAATTCAAGGTAAGCAAATGCCCTTGGGTTCTTCTCCCACTTTGTTGTACTCTGTTTTGTTTTGTTTTGTTGCAATTGTCTCCTAGTCTTTTAGGGAATGTGCTATTTATTCATCATTTCTGGAGATGTGTGTTTTCATGACATTTCATGATTAGAAATATAATGCACATTTCATTCATTGCTAATGGAGGGATGATTCTCAGGATACATAAATATATATAAAATAAATGTTAATATTCTCACCATCAAGCACTGTATCAAAATGTTGTTAAAAAGAAATCAAATAAAGCTAAAGTTTTCATCTTTCAAGGAAAAAAAATTAACGATTCATAAAATTAATGAAATTCTTGGAAGAAATACCAAAAGAAACCTAAGATTTTTAAAATAACAAAATTAGAATATTCAGTCTCAATGTAGCTGAACTAAATATATGGAACTGGTAATTACTTATTTATATCATTTGGCAACATTCTACTCCAAATTCACGCACTAAGTATTTGGTGGTTCTCATACAGTTTATGCAAATTCATACACTGAGTATTTGGTGGTTCTCATACAGTTTATGCAAATCCACACACTGAATATTTGGTGGTTCTCATATAGTTTCTGCAAATTCACACACTGAGTATTTGGTGGTTCTCATATAGTTTATGCAAATCCACACACTAAGTATTTGGTGGTTCTCATACAGTTTATGCAAATCCACACACTGAGTATTTGGTGGTTCTCATACAGTTTATGCAAATTCACACACTGAGTATTTGGTGGTTCTCATGCAGCTTATGCCCTCTTATTTTTGCATGCATATGTAATTTTATTATCTCATCAAAATTTAATGCAACATGTTATGTCAAATTTTATATTATAAAATTTGAATGCTCAGCAGTGTAAAAGGTTCCATCAATACAAGTTGTCTACGTGTACATCTATTTTGTCATCAGATATCACAATGGCTTTATGTTTGTACTTGATAGTCTATATCTATATTAGCCTAATGGGTCTCCAATTAAATTTGCTTGACAGCTAATCTCTTCAAAGCTCTTCCAGCCTATTGATTAGTCTTGAATTAGATGAGTGAATTTCCATGCTTTAATTACCTTAATAAATTGGTGTATTTGTGTGCATTTTTCATTGGGAGAAAATGTTTTAACTGTGTTTTATTTTCAGAGAAGAACTATTTATACAAACATGGGGACTGTGAAAAGGAAATTCTATAGTGAATTGTGAAAAGTGGACATATTTCTAAATCCATTCCACTGCCTTTATCCAAACATAAGAATTACAGACATTTGTTATTCCTTCGGCAAGACATCCCCGCTGCACAATGATATGTTCATTTCGTAATTTGGTTGCTGGCCACCAAGTGCTCCTTAGTTTTTAAATACATTTTAAGATTTACTGGAAACTTGAAGAAGAAATTAATTCCTGATTAAGACTATCCCAACTTTATTTTTACTGTCAGTTTCACTTTTGTTTCTATGTTGTTTTATGTCTTTGTTATATAATTGTACATTGTGTGATATGTGGGAAAAAAAAAAACATGAATTTGGATGAACCTTGTGTTACATATACATTGTTTTCATTATATAGACTGCTTGAGAATAGTGCGTTCCTGAGTGATTTTGAACATGCCGCAGTGACAGTGAAAATGTGGACCATGGGAACCACCAGCTAGAGGTCTATGGACTGTGCGCACCTATTGTTACATGATGATTAGATGCAGCAAAAAGTTATGAGTCAAATTACTAGATTGCAATAAGAAAAAAAAAATCTCATTTTTTTTGGTCTTCCTTATATGCCCTTGATTTCCTTTTTGTTTTATATCAAAGGGAAATACCAACTTTCAGAAGTAGTTTTTGAGAGCAGGTATTTCACCTCTCATACCCTGCATAGAAATGTTTTGATTAAGCACTTAGCAATACGACTGTACTGACAGTTCAAGAAAATACCCTGCATGTCTGCTCTGGATATCTCAGTTGGGAAAATACCCTTTTTGTTAGACACATTGTAAAAAGCATGCATTTTCCAATACTGCTGTTAAACGCTTCCATTTCTTTTGGTCATATGCTTGCTACTTGTAACTTTTTATATAAAGATATATAAATGTATAATGATTTCCTAACTTGAGTTAAGAGAAATGTTTTCTTCTCTCAGAGTGGTAGAAAGTCGACTCTTACAAGTGCGCATTTGATATCAACTCTCCCCACGTTTAGGCCACAGGATCCTTCAGTACTGAAGTTGACTTCCCCAAAGATTTGACTTCCAAAAGTTTAGGGAATATGTTCTCCTTTTAGAATAGGAAGGTCTTTCTTTTAGCTGCTTTAAAATCACAGGCTCTTTTATGACCTCAATTGTACCATTCTCCATTGTTCTTAAACTCAGGTGCAAAGACACCAGAAGGATTAGTGATTATGACGTAATTCCTACAAATGAAGGAAAACCCTAAAATGCATTAACTGTTTAATTGGATACACACTCTGCCCAGTTTGATTTAATGAGTGTGTACTTTAAAAAATACCAAATAAATAATCGGTTTTTTGGGGTTTTTTTTGTTTTTTTTTTTTGGCCAGGGCTGGGTTTGAACCCACCTCCTCCGGCATGTGGTGCCGCCGTCAAATAAATAATCTTTAAAAAGCTTAAAAACAGTATTGCTATCAATCTGCTTACCAACAGTTTCAGACCTACTGAATTATGCAGGTTAAAATAATTTTATCCTCCCACAAGCATAGCAGTCTGATCTACCATAATTCAGACCTTGCAACTAAAGCAGGCTTTACAAACCACATAGATAAATTACTGTTATACATCTCCATTAGGAATTTAATTTCACATATGTTTTACAAAAAAAAAAATACAGTCAATGGAAAACAATATAAAATTTTATAATAGAAAAATCAAAAGCATCACAATTTTGAATAATGTATATTGAAAAAAGTCAACCTATATAAATCATTACTATACTGAATTTGATAAACTGGGGAATACAAAAAAAATGTATTGAACATGAAAATAAAAAAAATATTTTTCAATGTTATGCTACACATTTTTGTACACATTGCTTGTGATAAAAGGTACACTTTTTATTTGGCTTGACCAATTTATCACCAAAGGTTATTTTTAAATGATTAGTCATATTCCATATTTTTTTCACCTTCAGATCTCTTCATGGGACTCCTTTCACTTTGAGGGATAACCTCAAAAAGTACAACATACACGGGAAGACTTTATTTATAACAGCAATAAAGATAAGAAAATGCATTAGGTGAACCTTTCTCTAGTCACTTGTACTGTACCTGTCCACAGAATTTCCATCTCCTCCATTTCGTCCTATATAAACAGAATGCTGATTCCCTGCTTAAAGGATATTTATACCAGAAATACACTAATGGAGACTTAAAAACCAGCAAACTAGAGTAAGTAAAATAGTAAAGATGACTAGTTCACATATATTTAATACTCCACAGTTTCACAGGAAAACAAAACTATTTCAAATGAAGAATTAGACTTCCTCAATGGTAATACTAGAATTGTTTAACAGCACGGAAGTCCTGACTAATAAGGAAAGAAGAGAATGGAATGACAGGGCAGCATCCTGGAGGCGTGTGGTTTTCCTGGCAATAACCAGATGCTAGATCTTGAGAATGCAAAGCCCAGCAGGGCTGGCAGATGCTCTCTTGAGGGCCCTGGAGGTGCCTATTTATAAACCAGGATAGCAATTTTTCAATATGTTAATGACTTCTCCTTAATGGGTACATCGGACCTTCTCATTCAACTTTTGGCTAACATGAAAGGGAATGGCATATATAGATAAGGAATGAGATGTTTAAAGACTTTTAAGTCACATTATTTTAATAAATATTATTTTTTGATACCATGAGTTCAACTATTATTAATACAAGTGCTTTATGAATTCAATAAGGTGGTTGAAATAATGTTTCAAGTTAGCCCACTGTGTTACTTTGATAAAGCTATTTTTAAAATTTTATTTTTTCTGTGTTTGAATTCACTTTCCAAAGTCACAGTGGAACATCCTAATTACGAGTATCCCGTGGGAAGCCCTGGCTGAGCTTTGTACTGCTGTTCAAGTGCCCTCCTTAGCTGACTAATAGGAAATGTTCTGATTTGGAAATCTGATTTTTTGAGTACCTGTTTTAATACACATGTCAGTTTTCTGTATCACAACGCAAAACAGACGCACGTCATGTTTGATTTGCCATAATTAATCTTGATTTGTTAGATAAGCAGAGTGTGACTATAAACCTAATTCAAGATTAATATCTTTGGCCTATTAATGGAGAAAAGCCCACGTTGTGGAGATGCTGGCTTTTCTGATGCACTTCACTTTTTTTTAAATACTAAAAATATTTCAGTAAGTCTAATTCACTCCATAAGCTATGATTCTTAGTGTTTCATAAATTGAGGTCTTTGACGTTAATTTACTATTCACTTAAGCCACTGCATCAACTTATTCCATATTTTTCCCTTAGGAATTTAATTTGGATTTTCTTCAAGTTTTATGGCTTTAAAAAAATCCATAAATGGGCTTTCTTCAACGTTAGAATATCATACATAATAAATTGCAAAATGTAATCCTGCTTCCCATTACCTTTATTAAAGTAATGACAAATAACTTATCGATGTGTTGGCAGTGAAATAAATAACACCATCTTATCATGAAGTTTTTATATTTCAGTGATGGAAGTGAGACATGTCAGATTCCAACTCTGGAAGGAGGTTATACTACATATAAATAAAATCTTCAAAATTCTCTTCACGCCACGTGAATGTGATATGAATAGTGGGTTTCGGTTTTGTGTAACTCTATTGAAGTGACTTAGTTTCTCTGCCTTCTTTCTCTGCTACCCTTCTCCCTGCTGGTTCATTTCTATCTATCATGCTCTGGCACAAAAGATCTAGCAAGAAAAAAAAGTTGTAAAGTAGATGAATAATAAAGGAAACAGATGAGTTAACTATTACTCTTATCTATTTAATTAGTATTTCCCCCCCCTTAAACATTGAATAAAGTAGCAAATACAAATAGTTAAAATAGACAGCAATAAGTTTTTATAAATAATCCCGTTCAATAAATCTGAGCCCCTTTGTTCATTTAGAAATAGCATGATTCATTTCATTAATGAGTTTGTTTAAATTGTACTACACATGTCTCTGGTTGAATTATATCATGGAACTAAATAAAACAGGCAACAAAAATAGCGCCCAAAAGTGACTAAAGTCAGACATGAGTAACAATTCATTATTTTTCTTATAGCACCTGGTTCTTGTGCTTCTCTGTGTGTATTAAAGAGCTAAACGCCTTCTTAAAATGCTCTAGTTCTTCAGAGGCAGGAAAAATAAACTCCACCTGCTTCTGACTTCCATCATTTCCTCAAGTTGCTTTCCAGAAGGTCCTTGTTCCTAAGCTGTATGATCCTATAGTTGAACCACCCCTTTATGTCCATAATAATTGTACAGTCAACCTGTTCTCTTTCCCAACTTCTCCTCTCTCGGATCTCGGAGGCACATTATTTTACAGTGTTTCATTTTTGAAAGTTGATTTTGTGCCCTCCCTTAATAGTCACAGATACTGACATAAAATTTAAAAGTGAACAGAACACATAATGTATAAAATTATTTAAAATAAAACATTCTTTTATATCACAGCATAAAATTTGGACTCTTTATTCACTTTCCCATTAATTAAATTTGATATCAGTGTAGCTAGCCTTTTTGAGCCTCTACAAACTAAATACTGAGCTTCTTCCTAGCTACTTTGGGGATAAAAATGAAGACGGTACCCTAACAGGGGATTTAATTGCATAGTCTAATAGAAGGAAGAGTTCCCAGAGCAATGGTATAAGGAAAATTAAACCCCAAATTATTTGCTGTGTTGATCATTTTGAAAAGCTGAGGTCACAGCCCTGTTTAACTCCTCCATCCTCTCCTGTGGAAGATAAAACTTACTCAACTGTCAAGGACTGCCATAGAGATGCTGTTTTATAATCAAGAAGTCAGTAGCAGAAATGCGTGGATAAAGATATCTTCTTAGGAGGATCAAGACAGGCTTCATAAATAGTTGACACTTTTGGTAGGTCTTGAAGGATGGAGATCATTGTCGAAGTGGGTTCGGGGAGAAACTCCCACCTAGAGGAATTAGAGCCGGTGCTGTCGTAGGAGGTCATTCATTTACATTGGCTGGAGTACAGTCAGGAGAAGTAATAGTAGAATTGGAAAAGTGGTTTGGGGTTTCATCACGAATTCTAAGCGCATAAAGTACTGTCCAAAGCAGTCTGCATTTTATTTAAGGGAGAATATTTTAATATCTCTCAGTAAAGTGTGGCTTAAAAGTGGTCCTTTAAGTAGAAACCTCTGACAAGGGTATGTTTGCTAAATTGAATGATTGGCATTGAATAGAGAAAATCAAACCAGTTTAGAAAGAAGACATTAAAGAGTAACTGACGGATTATTAGGCATCTAGGAATATTTGTCTGGAGTTTCTACTTATTTTCTATTATATTTTATCATTTCCAGGTTATGACTGACTAGTGAAGAAATGTGTGTCACATGCCAAACCCCATTCTTGGTGTTTCACATGTAACCGTTTCCTCGATCATCTTAGCAGTTTTATGAATACTGATAATAATATTTGTAATCAGTTGTACACATGAGGAAACTAAAGAGAGTTTCTGTACATTTTCTAAGATTGCACATAAATACAGCTCTGAAAAATCAAGCTAACTGCAGAGTCCAACGGTGACCTTTATTATTGTGCAGTCCAACTCTAGTAATATCCGTCATCGTCTGTTTCATTGAAAGAATTGATGCCTATCCGTATCTCCCCCACAGATTTGCGTTTCCTCATCTGTAAAAATATGTACCATAGCACCTTCTCTCCACCTTACAGAGTGTGAAGATCAAATGACTATACATTGGAAGATATTTTTATAACCTATGATGCATTATAAAAAATAAATCATTTTTCCTAAACTGTGTGTAAACTTCATTTTATAATCAACATGAAACAAATGTATCATCTAAAATGAGCAGCCATGAAGAATAACTTCCAGCTTCTCTTGTCCACAGTGGAAGACAAGACTTCCAGGACCCACTGATACTTACTTCCTCAGAATAATGTTCCCTCCAACATTTATTTTATAACATCATGTTCTTGAAGTGTTACTCATCATCTATGAACAACATTGAATGCTCGAGTTCCTGACTAACCCCCACAGCCCCCATCATCAAGTGTACAAAGAAATAGCAACACTCTAAAAAGAACCCTGTTTTTCAAACACAGACCACTGTTTGGCATAAATTCCCATAATAGTATACTAGTAGATAAGAAAGCAAATAGACATTTGTGTAGACTAAGGCAGTTTCATAACCAAAAGTGTCATCAAAAACTGTGCTGTAATGTGATGAAAACAGATTTTTCAAAAGGTCAAATTCAAATTCTAGTTTCATTTCATGCTACTTACATGCTCTTTAAAAAGTCCTTTGAATCTTCTGATTTCACTGTATTTATCTGTAAAATGGATAAGGCTTTATCTAATGAAGGGAGTTTCCATGAGAACAGGAGATGATATGCCTAAACACACAACAGGGAACAGGTGGTGCCACGGGGGGGGACAGAGTATTTGAACAGGTGTTTTACCAGTTTGCACTACAGAAGAAAAAACATATATCACTTCTGTGTTATACTTTGTATGTATCTGTGAACCAGGAATTTCTTGAAAAAACAGATGTCCCATCTCTATGATTCCAATAAGTTTAAACAATTCTGGAAAAGTCCTCACCTTTAAAAGACTCAAATAAGCCAATATCAACTTCTAAGGGGTTGTTCACACACAGGACCAAATGGAAGAAATATAAGGGTTAGAGAGACAGGAACAATCGGGGTCAGGCATTGCCCGTTAGCTCTTACGATGCCAGCATGCTGTATAGATGGGGCTAATCCTACTGTGAGCGGCATCAGCCCAGACATGCTATCAACAATGTGTAGTTGAAAACTGTTGGTTTCTGGAGTATAGGCTGCAAGACAGACCTTAGGACTGACCGGTCTGGATATCCTTCAAAACAGTGAAGGGCATGGTACATGATCAGAATCAGTGTGGCTGCTGAGTGAGCAAATGAATGGAAAATAAATCATAAATACTTAAGTTTGTCCCAGAAGCTCAGTCCTAATGCCTGGATTATATTTATTAGTGATACTACTTTGTATATAAATCTACACATGATCTAAACTGATCTGTTTTTCCATTTATACCCATCTAGTTGGTGGTGTATACATTCGCAGTTTCTTGGCTGAGAGAGAATGCATTGAGCTAGATTTTAAACTATTCAAAATCTAGTTCAGCGTACCCAAGGCATAATATCCACTCATAAACAACTGTCATTACAGGGCAGACCAATGTTTCCACATGAGTTAATAATAGAAAAAGTGGCCAACGTTGTAATAATTTTAGATGCCCTTTTCAACTCTTTTTTTTAATTTTTCTCACTTTTATTTAGTATAAAAGGGTGTATTTTCATTTATATGATTTACCATCAGTGAGGAAGACTGATGGCATTTTTCTGGAGACTATTTAATCAAAATTTAGATATAAAGTTTGGGGGAAAAAGCTTTGAAATGGCCCAGAATATTTTGAAATTTTAGTTGGTATTCACATCTGGAATAATTTGGTTTTCATTTCCTTCCATAAATAAATGCATTTAAAGTCCCTATGTGAAAACAGACATATTTTCAGTTTTGCTTTTGGATCTATATTTAGAAAACTGCATCTGAAGAGTAAAGTATTAAATCAACAGAACTTAACTTAAAAAAACAGACGAGGGATCCATTTAAAAGTCAACTATTTCTCTCTTATTATGTTAAACTATAAAGCAAGAATATGAATTTTCTAAAATATGATCATCTATAATGATGTCTTAATTAATATTTGTTTTATAGTAACTTTCCATCACATAATAATAACTGTTTTAGCTCTGAAACTGAACATGATTTTACCATGCTGGTTAAAGAAAATCGAATCTCTATTGTTGTTTTGATTATGTCATTATAATATGTAATTGTTAAAAATCAAATTCGACAAGGCCCAATGCCTCGTGCTTCTAATAGCAGCACTTTGGGAGGCAGAAGTGGGAGGATCATTTGAGCCTCAGAGTCCCAGGTTGCAGTGAGCTGGGACTGCATGTCTGCACTCCAGCATGCAGCACAGAGCAAAAAATTTTTTTAAAAGTGATTCATATTATGAATGAATAACAAAAGGGTGCATAAAACTATGTTTTCTTTATTCATTTAAATACTAAAAAGAAACTTTACCCTTTATAATTGTTTTCATTCGTATCAGTTGTTACCCTAAGCACTTAGAAACTATTCAGTAAAACTACTCAGCCATGGAAAAGGAGTGGAGATGGGGGGGTCGGTGTGGAAGGGAGGAGAGGACGGGAGAAAAGTATTTAACAGGCACAGTGAACAGTACGTGAGTGATGGACACACTCATGACGCTGACCCAAGTATAACAAAACTGATGCATGTAACCAAAAATGTTTGTAATTTGTATCCCATATTTTGAAATAAAGATAATACTTGTACAGTTATATTTCCCTAAGTATGTGCGATTTTGGATGTTACATCAGAATAGAATGCTATTCTATATTCCAACTCAATATAGTGGTATAATCACTATTTTTATTTATAGTATAGCCAGATGATTTCTTAGCCAATAGATTGTTCAAATCAAAGAGAAATTATCATTATAACATGAAAGTTACTGGGAACATAAGCAGCTTCTATAGCCACATGAATAATATCTTATTCATCATATCATCAAGACAGATAAGTCTAAATGATGGTATGTGAATTCCTGAAACCCTGGGAATTATAACAAAAAATAGGAGATTACTATTTTCAGAACAATTTGTTTCATTTTCACTCAAAATGAGAATGACAATCTGTATACATCTTATTCTCTACTAGTCTGATAATCTAGCTTTAAATAAACTCCCATTTACTTTATTGGTATTTATTCATCATTTATTATTTAAAAATAAATAAATAATATTTAAGATGAGTTCTAAAAATGTTATGAATTCATTTAACCCGTGAACCCAGTACTCTGGATGCTTTTACTTCCCTGAATCTGTTTTGACAGATACACTGGAAATGGCACCAAAATACTTGGGAAAGGGGAGAGACATCCAGGATGTTCTCAACTGTTCATTAAAATCAAAATGATCATTGATTCTATGCTCTAAAATTCCAGCTATAAAGGCAAGACATATCTTGGTACAATTAGAATTGTTTTCATCTTAGCAAAATAAAATTTATACAATGTGTGCTGGAGATAGCACAGCCCCACTTAGGCTTCAGGAAGGCGCCAGGCAGGGTCACCAGCTGCCGAAGGATAAATGAGCAAGGAGAGCATTTCTGGCCTGGATGAAGCAGAATAAAAGTTGAACCATTACATGCAAATTCTTTACAGATTCAAAAATATTTTTGTGAAGAAAAAAAATTCTGGCCTGCCACAGTGGCTCACACCTGTAATCCTAGCACTCCGGGAGGCTGAGGTGTGTAGATTGCTTGAGTTGGAGAGCAGCCTGAGCAAGAGCAAGACCACATCTCCGCAAAGAATAGAAAAACTAGTCAGGAGTAGTGGTGGGCATGCTTAGTCCCAGCTACTGGGGAGGCTGAGGCATGAGGATTGCTCAAGCCAAGAATTTGAGGTTGCTGTGAACTAAGTAAGATGCCACAGACACTCTGCCCTGCGTGACAGAGTGAGACTGTCTCCAAAAAAAAAAAAAAAAAAAAAATTCCGGTCATTGTCTATCTCTATTTTCAACTACATTATATAGATTCTAACGTACTGTCCATTGACTTTGCCATATTTAGATGACAGTAATTATTTCCAAACTAACGATAAAGATAAGAAAACCTTGTTCCCACACTGTCTTCTTCCTTCCTGTTTTCTTCCCCCTCTTTTATTTATTTAGAGTCATTTAAGAATAGTAGCTTAGGGGTTTCTTTTTTGCTTCAATTTGAATGGTTGAATCATTATTTTTCATAATGAGAAATGTTGATAATTTCATCCTATTCCTGGCATTTTTTGCGTGGCTACCTTTGAATGGTGGCAGGTAAAGATTGAGGTGTCCACCCTCTCCACGAGGTTGGCTTATCGCATTGCCTTGGTACAGTTTTAACTACAGAATAAACAGCAGCCTGCTCACTGAGGGCTCATGTTTTGAGTGTTTATTCCAGCATGGGCATGACCGTGTGGAAGAAGCAAAGGAAGGGAAATAGTGTCTCTGGATTTATTACACAGAAACAGACCAGAATTCCTCAGGCAGAATTTTCAGCCAGTTAGCGGATGACAAATCAGTACATAGGTCTGGTCATTGCCACTTACTTATAAATAGCACGCTTGGACCTACTTCCAACTATTCCAGGTAAGAACAGAGCTATTTCTTAATACAAGCTTTCAAATCCTCCCAGGTAAGGCACTTTCAATTGTGATAATTTTTTGCTAAAATGTTCAAGTTGTCCTGAGTGTACTCCTTTGATGTGTGGGTATATTAAATTGCATTTCACTTATTTTTAATATTGAAGAGAAAGGAGATAAGTGAAATGAGTAGATTTAGAAAGCATTTTTCTAAATCCAGTGCTTGCTCCAGCAATGAAAAGAAAATCTTTCAGTGTATGTATGATTTAGATGACATTCAAAAGCAGAATAAAATAAACCAGAAGCTTAAAAAGACACGGGATCACATTTTATCAGCATTTTTCTATTGCGTGTGTTATTTATAACTTGTAAAATTCTAAGTATGTGTCTTTTTCAATTGGCAATTCATAGAAAAATGAACAGTAATGTCCATTAATTTATGAAGTATATCGTTTGGTTACTTTCATATTGTAATTAATCATTTTAACTAAATGTGATTCCTTTTAGCTGATAAGTTATAAAATATAGAACATGATGGTAATAGGATAGAGCAAAACTATAGGTCACTGAGATATTTTAATTTCATTGAAAGATAAAATTGTTGGTAAAAGTGACAATTCTGAGATCTCAATGTTGATAAAATTTCCATGATTTCTACTAAAAGAAACAAAGAATTAATAGATGATTAATTAGTGATGATTGATATTTATATATTTATTGACTTTAATATGATCTGAGTAACATTACTTGATTCAGAACTATATGAAATAATCTCAACTTATCCCCTTAATTGTGAAAACCTCTTTCAATTTTGAAACTTCTATCTATAGTAGTTTATACCCAAAGCAGATATTAATTTTATACAAATCTATCTCAGCATGGTTATTAGTAGAGAGTCTGAAGAAAAAATATTAGATAGATGGATAGATAGATAGGTGGATAGATAGATAGATGGATAGATAGGTAGATAGATAGATGGATAGATATATAGATAGATGGATAGATAGATGGATAGATAGATGGATAGATAGATGGATAGATAGGTGGATAGATAGCTGGATAGATAGGTAGATAGATAGGTGGATAGATAGATGGCTATAGAAAGATGAAAAGATAAATTTATCATAGAAAACCATCCTTCTAAATGATTCTGAAAAACTAGCACGGTATAAATGTTTTACTAAGTTTTGAAACATTACTTAGTTTTCAATTCATATTACATAATACTGTTTAGAATATTAGTCCTCCCCATTTCTTATCCAAAATAATGATCTGCTGTCTTCTGTGTTGTAAATACATGTCACTAGTCTATCAAAATGGATACTAAGCAAATCAAACTTAGATTCTGCTTTCACAATGTGCTTTCTCCTATTTCTTCTTTCACACTTGTCCTCTTCCTCTTTATTTAAAACTTCTCTTGGTCTATTGGATCATCAGAATCACCGGGTTCTACACGGGAACGCCTTGTGTTTTATACTAAGCCCTACTTTTATCTTAATTTACTGCCTGTACAAGTGTGTTTCAGGGGTCACCAGTCAAAGTTGTTTTCAAAGGTAGTTTTCTCTCTGTCGTGGGACACCCATATTAACTGCCCTGGGACATGAGAATTCCATTAACTAACATATGGAACACTGGGGAAGGTATAGATTACAGGAGAAAGGTGATAAATTTAGCTATAATCTTAGATTTGAAGGATCCATGTAAGTACGTGAAATATCTATAAAAGAGACTATTGTGTGGTGTTATGTTTAATCTGAAATTCAGAAGAAAGTTCTGGTCCATATATAAAAATACGGAGTGCTAGCACATAAATTAATGTTTTATCAGCTTAATTTTAATGATATAGTTCTAGAATTTGAAATATATTTTATGGAGATACTAACAGAAACAATAATGACTAAAATTACTCATCTTCTCTTTATCATACCATGCTGTTTTCCATTCTATTTGATTCATAGACATGTGTATGTGCTGGCTGAAATATATTTAATGCATTTAATTGAAAACAACTTTGATTGGTGACCCCTGAAACACACTTGTACAGACAGTAACTTAAGATAAAAGTAGGGCTTAGTATAAAACACAAGGAGGACTGGAATGGAAGTCATTCTTCCCAGAATTTCACAGTGGGAAGATGCCGCAGCACTGTAGATGAGTCTCCAGTCCGTGGCCCTTCACTGTGCGGGCCAGTCATGGAGGCTCTGGCCTCTCTCCAGCCCCAGCCCTTACTGACTGATATTCTAATCCTTCAGCTGCGGCAACAGCAACACAGACCTTTCCCACCCCATCTCCTTCTGCATTTGAGGAATCCCTGATTCCGTCATTAAATGCCTTATTCTTATAATGTTATAGAAATTCTCTTCTTCTGACTAAACCCAGACAAACACAGGTAGTAGATATGTTCTGTGGTCTTATCCAAGTTGTGATATTACCAATATAGGTGCAATGATTCTTTTCTAAAATATAGAGAATTGCCATTGGGTAGTAGTTGCTTGTCATTAAATATATAGATTTTATATATTTAGCTATATATAATTTATCACAAAATATATATTATAGTAAGTTTACTTAATTGTATCCAGATGATTGTGGAAAATAAAAGACATCAGACATTAGACAAACAATTAACACGTGCAAAGAAGTCTGTGGAAGCGCCAAGGTGAATGCTTTACCCAAATTGCTTTTATTAATCAGTAGTGTTCGAGGATAAGAATAATTGCCTATACTGGTTTTAATGTGAGGTAGATTATACACAAAATATGCAAAAAGATTTTGATGTTACAAAAATGGAAATAATAGTGATAATCTTATCAATATCTAGAATGAGATTAAAGCTTTACATATGTTGATAATAATATTGGCTATGTTATATATTGAACATATTTTTTGAAGTGTATAATCTAAACAATGTATTTTGCCTTTTATTAATAATATGGGTCCCATTTAATGAGTGCATACAAAGTTTGAGTCCACTGGATTTATAAGAAATTGTATTTTTATAATAAGTGATTTGGTGCAAAAAAACATAAATACAGCACATTCAGATAAGTATACTTAAAAAGCCTGGATTTTTTTTATAATAGACTATAACCATGAGGTCTTACTAGGTATCATATAAAACTATGTATGTAGGGAAAGGCAATATGTGCACAGTATACAATCTAAACATCCTAAATAACAGCACTGTCTCCAATGCTGTTACAGTATACAGTATACAGTATACAATCTAAACATCCT